>NC_084563.2:22264598-22564598 GCF_033978685.3 Nerophis lumbriciformis | reverse complement strand
TTTGTGTTTTTGGTAGTTGAGTGATTTATGTTAATAAATCCAATCCTACCATTACGCCTTCGTCCGGAGCCGTCTTTGCATCTTGAAAGAACAACCGCGCAGCAAGCTGCGACCCCCCCCTTTCGTGACAGAATGAAGCCAGCTTACAGTTCTTTCGCAGCGGGCCACGAGGAGATGGAGACGCGCTGGCGAAGACGGAAGCCAGCCAGAAAGGCTTCGTTTCGCCGTCAAGACGCGTCATTCCCACAAACTCCTCCTCCGGACAGCAGGACGCCACAATCAGACCAGTATTCCTTGCCGCCAAAGCTTGGTAATCCAATTCATCATTTCGCCAAGCAGTTCATCGATTGGGCTGTCAGTCAGCTGGAGACCTCCGCTGTTGACATCACGCCGCCGCCTGCTGATGACGTCATAGGCCAGGAATTTTTTTTTCTGAATTCTGTTTCGCCCTCCAAGACTCAAGCCCCACCCACGTCACAGACATTTTCTTTTTGTCCACCCACTCAAACTCAGGTGGGGAATACAAAAAGACATTTTGGACAATTTAAAGGGGAGGCGTCTACCCCCCTCCTGTCCTCCCTCCACCCACCCCTAAAGACGGTTCCAGACCGCAAGGAGCGCGTCTGGTATCCGCTCCTTGAGGGGGGGGCTAGGGCCCGGAGCTGTACTAGTGGGGTGGCTCAGCTGCTCCATGCCAAGCCGCAACCCCCAGCTAGGCCACCTCCACCTGCACCAAAGCTAGCACCTGTAGCTGCTCCACGGCTAGCACCTGTCGCCGCACAAAGGCTAGCACCTGTCGCCGCACCAAGGCTAGCACCAGCTCCACCACGCCAAGACCCACGACGCCAAGCTCCGGTACCAGCTCCACGACGCCAAGCTCCGGTACCAGCTCCACGACGCCAAGCACCGGTACCAGCTCCACGACGCCAAGCTCCGGTACCAGCTCCACGACGCCAAGACCCACCACGCCAAGACCCACGACGCCAAGCTCCGGTACCAGCTCCACGACGCCAAGCTCCGGTACCAGCTCCACGACGCCAAGCTCCGGTACCAGCTCCACGACGCCAAGCTCCGGTACCAGCTCAACAACGCCAAGCTCCGGTACCAGCTCCACGACGCCAAGCTCCGGTACCAGCTCCACGACGCCAAGCTCCGGTACCAGCTCCACGACGCCAAGCTCCGGTACCAGCTCAACAAGTCCAAGACCAAGACCCTCCACGCCAAGACCAAGACCCGCCATGCCAAGACCAAGACCAAGACCCGCCATGCCAAGACCAAGGCCAAGACCAAGACCCGCCATGCCAAGACCAAGACCAAGACCCGCCATGCCAAGACCAAGACCCACACCAAGACCAAGACACACCATGCCAAGACCAAGACCAAGACCCGCCATGCCAAGACCAAGACCAAGACTAAGACCCGCCATGCCAAGACCAAGACCAAGACCCGTCATGCCAAGACCAAGACCCGTCATGCCAAGACCAAGACCCGTCATGCCAAGACCAAGGCCCGCCAAGCCAAGACCAAGACCCGCCAAGTCAAGACCAAGACCCGCCAAGCCAAAACCAAGACCAAGACCAAGACCCGCCATGCCAAGACCAAGACCCGCCATGCCAAGACCCACGCCTAGACCAAGACCAAGACCCACGCCTAGACCTAGACCAAGACCCACGCCAGGACCAAGACCGAGACCAAGACCCATGCCAAGACCAAGACCCGCCGCCTGACGCGCCACGCCGAGCTTCGCCGCCTGACGCGCCACGCCGAGCTTCGCCGAGCTTCGCCGAGCTTCGCCGCCTGACTCACCACGCCGAGCTTCCACACCTGCCACGATGACGACGCGTCTCCCTCCTCGTCGGCCACGGATATGGCCGCTACCTGGTCGCCCGCCACGCCAAGTGCGCCCACCTCCCAGTCGGCCACGAATGTGGCCATTCCCTGAGCGCCCGCCTCGCCTGCTGCAGCGGCGTTCCACTCGCCGCCGCCACCTAACTCTGCCCCGGTGGATACGGGGACACGTGGTCTGGCGACCCACCGCCATGTCCCCCTCCCGCCCTCCCATGACTCTTGTTAATTTTTTTATGGACATCTGGAATCTGTCTTTAAGGGGGGGGCTCTGTCATGATCCGTGGTCTGGATCATGTTTTGTTTAGTTATGTTCTGTTAGTTTTGGACTTCTTTAGTTCCCGTTTAGGCCTCCTTGTTTGCTTTTGTCACCATGGCGACTTATTGTGTTCACCTGTCTCTGATTAGTGCTCGCCCGCTCACCTGCTTCCCAAGCACTAATCAGAGGCATTATTTAAGTTGCCTTTGCCAGTCAGTCAGCCTGGCTTCATTGTTTACGTCACGTTCTGACCAAGTAAGTGTTCATGTTCTATGCCATAGCTTCTGCTAACTAGTAGTTTCATGTGTTTTAGGCACGCTTGCCTTTTTTTTGTTGTGTTGTTTGTGTTTTTGGTAGTTGAGTGATTTATGTTAATAAATCCAATCCTACCATTACGCCTTCGTCCGGAGCCGTCTTTGCATCTTGAAAGAACAACCGCGCAGCAAGCTGCGACCCCCCCCCCTTTCGTGACAATTCCGGACAATTGAATGCTTACATTATGCTTTCAAGTACATATATAATGTACTTTGCTAGTGAAGAGGTAACTAGGTTACTCACTTTGGTTTTTTTGGACTTTTAGGTCAGGTTTTTTTTACGGGAAGGAATACCCGTTGACCCAAACAACCTGAGCTTCCTATCCACCTTCAAACTCAACTCAACTCAACAAATGGCGAGCTAAACAACTACGACAAGCATTTTTTTTCTCCTCCGCGGCGAACCTTTTGGATTACTTTTGTTTTTGAACTGAACTTTTGGACTGACATGTGAACTGGTTCCGAGAAGGCAGAAGGACTGCATCTTGTATTTTTGTTTTGGGCATTATTTTTTATTTTTTTCTATTATGTCATCTGTGTCATTTATATTCGTGTGTTAATACATTTAATGCAGTCGAAACCAAGATAACTAGTTGTCGTCATCTTTCATACCTCAGGCTCCTAGACGAACCATCTTCTGTTACACGGTTTATACTTTTAACCCGCCTAGCCCATGTAAGCGTTACACAGTGCATGAATTGTAATGTCAAAAGGGAAATAACAAATATATTTAGTAAGAAAAGATTAAGCATTTTATTACCGCATATTATTTCCAGGCTTTTGCGGGCCACATAAAATAATGTGGCAGGCCAGATTTGGCCCCCGGGCCTTGAATTCGACACCTGTGGTCTAAACTGAGCATTTTTAAGCATCAAAATGCCTAAATGAACTAAAAATATCAATAATACAGGAATAGTGTCTACTAGAGGAGTCCAAACCAATCAGAGCTCCCTGTTCAGTATCGTGTTCACTGATTGGCTCAGCCATAAGCAGCAATCCTACAGTATGTTGGATTCAATGAGTGAACATGTTTTTAATACTGTAGCTATGAAAATACTCAATTTATATTTAACAGTTTCTACTTTGCAGAAATCCCTTTATTGCAGTCATGTTTGGAACCAATTAACCACTGTTAATGTTCTTTTTTTTTTTTAATGAAAAGTGTTGATAAACAATGTTGGTGGTACGGTTTCTAAATATAAGGATGAAAATATCAATAAGAAAAAAAATGTTTTAAATAATATTTGAAATAAATTTGATGATGAAACTTTCATTTTTCTATCAATTTGCTTATTGAAAAAACAGTTCTGTTAATTAAAAAAATGGTTTATTTTTTTTTAATAATAAAGTGATGAAATTAAAAAAAATAGAATAAAATGTGATGATACAACATATTTATTATAATTTTTCCAAAACGCACTGGCATTATTTTATTTCCACAAAGTTGTTTAGTCCCAAAACATGTTGCTTTCTTCACTTACAGTATACCACTGTGAAATACCAAATATGTATTTTTAAACATTAACATAGTCTGCAAGCGAGTCGTGAGTCTTTTTGTCGGCGTGAACCCTCCGTCTCTCCACCGCGTTCCTGTTTCCATTGTGGTAAAAACCACAGTGGTGTTCAGATAAGCGTCTTTGTCGCTCTGTGGGTAAAAACACGCTAAAAAGAAGAAACAAAGAACATGAAATTGAAAGGGAAATGACAACATTGGCTTTTTGCTTTGCAAAGAAACGGAGCCAGTAAGAAAACACAAGTCAGGATGAATGTAGGGTTGTACGGTATACCAGTATTAGTATAGTACCGCGATACTAATAAAATATATTTGGTACTATACCGCCTCTAAAAAGTACCAATCCCCCATCCCCCCACACCCCCCGTCGTTGTCACGTCGTGTCATTGCTGGTTTACGAGCAGAGGAGCATGTTCGACAGCACACACACACACACACACAGAGTCCTTACAAGAAGACACAGTGTGTAGACAGAAAAGGGAGAATGGACGCATTTTTGGCTTTAAAAATGATAAAGGTGAAGTTATAACACTGAAACACCCTCAGGAAGAGGTGCTTTTAGACTTGGCTAGTGTGGAGAATGCATATATGTTTAAGAGTTATTTCTTTATTCATACATGTTTAAATCAGCTAGTGGTTTTCCATTTGTACTCTTTCTATTTTTTCATTTTATGTCCGCAAGTAAACTGTATGTGTTACTTTGAAGGCTTGCACTGTAGGAGTTGGAGTACTCCCTTATATTTTATCTGTAGTAGAACAATGAGGCTGTATTCTTTTCCGGACAGGTGGGGACTTTCTTCGGATACAAGATGTTGTCTCTTCCAATTGAATGTTAGACCAATTCGAGAAGCCGGTATGAATGTATTGGTCTGGGCTGGTCTCCTGAAGCTTCAGTAAAACTTGATAATATTCCTATTCTGTCTTGATGGTCCTTCTTACTCTGTATGTACAGGTAAAAGCCAGTAAATTAGAATATTTTGAAAAACTTGATTTATTTCAGTAATTGCATTCAAAAGGTGTAACTTGTACATTATATTTATTCATTGCACACAGACTGATGCATTCAAATGTTTATTTCATTTAATTTTGATGATTTGAAGTGGCAACAAATGAAAATCCAAAATTCCGTGTGTCACAAAATTAGAATATTACTTAAGGCTAATACAAAAAAGGGATTTTTAGAAATGTTGGCCAACTGAAAAGTATGAAAATGAAAAATATGAGCATGTACAATACTCAATACTTGGTTGGAGCTCTTTTTGCCTCAATTACTGCGTTAATGCGGCGTGGCATGGAGTCGATGAGTTTCTGGCACTGCTCAGGTGTTATGAGAGCCCAGGTTGCTCTGATAGTGGCCTTCAACTCTTCTGCGTTTTTGGGTCTGGCATTCTGCATCTTCCTTTTCACAATACCCCACAGATTTTCTATGGGGCTAAGGTCAGGGGAGTTGGCGGGCCAATTTAGAACAGAAATACCATGGTCCGTAAACCAGGCACGGGTAGATTTTGTGCTGTGTGCAGGCGCCAAGTCCTGTTGGAACTTGAAATCTCCATCTCCATAGAGCAGGTCAGCAGCAGGAAGCATGAAGTGCTCTAAAACTTGCTGGTAGACGGCTGCGTTGACCCTGGATCTCAGGAAACAGAGTGGACCGACACCAGCAGATGACATGGCACCCCAAACCATCACCCAACCATGCAAATTTTGCATTTCCTTTGGAAATCGAGGTCCCAGAGTCTGGAGGAAGACAGGAGAGGCACAGGATCCACGTTGCCTGAAGTCTAGTGTAAAGTTTCCACCATCAGTGATGGTTTGGGGTGCCATGTCATCTGCTAGTGTCGGTCCACTCTGTTTCCTGAGATCCAGGGTCAACGCAGCCGTCTACCAGCAAGTTTTAGAGCACTTCATGCTTCCTGCTGCTGACCTGCTCTATGGAGATGGAGATTTCAAGTTCCAACAGGACTTGGCGCCTGCACACAGCGCAAAATCTACCCGTGCCTGGTTTACGGACCATGGTATTTCTGTTCTAAATTGGCCCGCCAACTCCCCTGACCTTAGCCCCATAGAAAATCTGTGGGGTATTGTGAAAAGGAAGATGCAGAATGCCAGACCCAAAAACGCAGAAGAGTTGAAGGCCACTATCAGAGCAACCTGGGCTCTCATAACACCTGAGCAGTGCCAGAAACTCATCGACTCCATGCCACGCCGCATTAACGCAGTAATTGAGGCAAAAGGAGCTCCAACCAAGTATTGAGTATTGTACATGCTCATATTTTTCATTTTTATACTTTTCAGTTGGCCAACATTTCTAAAAATCCCTTTTTTGTATTAGCCTTAAGTAATATTCTAATTTTGTGACACACGGAATTTTGGATTTTCATTTGTTGCCACTTCAAATCATCAAAATTAAATGAAATAAACATTTGAATGCATCAGTCTGTGTGCAATGAATAAATATAATGTACAAGTTACACCTTTTGAATGCAATTACTGAAATAAATCAAGTTTTTCAAAATATTCTAATTTATTGGCTTTTACCTGTATATAATTGAGAACATTTAAACTATTATGCAAAACATTTATTCCTCTAACTAGATCTTAACTAGTTTCAGAGTGACCTGACTGGGATTGAACCCAGAACCCTTTGATTGGAAGATAGCTGTTTAACCATTCAGCTATCCTTGGTCTTATTATTACCAGATTTCGGGCCCCAATGACATATATAATTGAGAACTGTCTCAGTAAACTTTCATTTAAAAGATTAATTGCTCTGAGTAGATATTTTGTAGTTGTAGAGTGACCTGACTGGGATTGAACCCAGAACTCTTTGATTGGGAGCTAGCTGTTTAACCATTCAGCTATCCTTGATGTTTTTGCTCCCAGATTTCGGACCCCAATGACATATATAATTGAGAACCTTTAAACTATCATAAAAAAGATGTATTCTTCTGACTAGATCTTTACTAGTGTCAGAGTGACCTGACTGGGATCTGAACCCAGTCCCCTTTGATTGGGAGCTTGCTGCTTTCAACATTCAGCTATCCTTGGTCTTTCTGAAAGAAGATTTCGGGCCCCAATGATATATTTAATTGAGAACCTGTCTCAGTAAACTATGATATAAAAGAGTAATTTCTCTGACTGGATCTTTCCTAGTTACCAAACAATCTGACTGGGATTTGAAACAAGTCCCATTTGATTGGGCGCTCGCTGCTTTGACCACTAAGCTATTCTATGTGCTCCTGTCACATAAATGATCTTTGACCTGCATTTTTCCACAGTACAGTGCTTCCGCCAAACAAGATCGATCTCTCTCTCTATATATATATACATACAGTATGTCCCATGGAACACATTTTCTTACTATTCCTAAATAAATATGTTGTATTCTAGTTTGTTTCTATTTTTTTGCTGTAATATATTAATACATCAATATGGGCATACTATAAATTCCTTTATTATTATTTTTTTTTTTAAATGTCTTTATAGTCCTATTTTGTGTAACATAACACACATTGTCATAACAAATAATCAATAAAGTCTTACTCATATTTTTGTCCCTGTTTTGTTTTGGCAAAACAATTAAAACTGTAATAAAATTGCAATAAATTAATTTGAAAATAAAAAAGTAATACCGGGCTGACATGAAATTAAAATACCCCCACCCTGCAAAGCCTTTCCCAGAATCTTGGCATCGCATCTCAATGAATCTTATCAGCGGTGATGCATTCAGGAACATCATGTCAAGAATTCAGACAGAGAAATGTTGCATATTTCAATGGTAGTTTAATTCCAACATTCAATAAAAGTTCCCGAATCATCAATCACTGTTTTCTCTTTCTTTTTTTTTTGTTTGTATATTTTTTTAATTAAAAATATTTTTGTTGTTTTCGGTTCACATTAAAGAGTTGATCCTTCGGGCTCTGAAGACCGTGTGAGGCGTTTGTGTAAAAAAGGGGAGAAAAAAAAAAAAAAAAATCAAAGGAGGAGGATAATACTGCAAGTGAAAAGTGTACCAATACTTTGTACATGATTGTACACTAAAGAATACAGTAGTGTTAATAACAACAATAGTGTTAGTCCTCAATGGATGAGTCCAGAACTGCAAATGAACCTACAACAGGAAGCGGATTTTTGCCGACACTGCAGTTTGGTTGTTTGTGACTGATAGTGAAGGTGGTTACAATCGTTTGGGGACAAGAACGTGACTTTTCTTCCCTTCATTGTTAGAAGGGAAGTCATCTTCTTCCTCACTCTTCTGTGTGCATCCAACTTTTAGCAGCAGCGGCGATGTTTTGAATGGAGAAAAATATTATTTCCAACACAGCCTAAAATGTGACATACTAAAGGCACATTCAGCTCACTTTTAAAGCAATGATACGAAACAAACAGCCTCATTTTACATTTGGTGCGCTGGCTAATAAGCAGGAGAGAACCAGCCTCTATTGTTGCCATGGTGACCCCACATCACCCCGTTAGCGGTCTGGCGGACCAGCCTGGAAACCGTTCACGTCATGTTAGCATTAGCATTACTGCTAAAGTTCTTCATAAAAAAACAAAATATTGTTTGTGTTTTCTTATCTATTTCACAATTGTAGTGTAAAAAAAAAAAAAAAAAGCAAATTTTTCCCTAGTTCTGCTTTATAACAACATTGTGGAGATGCACAGTGTAAAGTACAAGTGCACAAGTACTGAACAACAATGTTAACTGAATGGTGATTTCAGTCAATCACAAGCTGGAAGAATGTCATTTCCTGGAAAATGGCGTTTTGATGATGGCAAATCATTGATACCCAAAAAGAACACAAACAAAAAAACCAAAGAAATTAAATTGGGTTAAAAATGTCCACGAAAAAAATTAAATAAACTACACATTTCATGATTGGAGAAATTGGCTTAAAAATGTCCCATACAAAATAAAAAATAAACTAGAACATTTATAATAAAATTGGACGTATTGGAAGATATTTTTGTAAAATATGTTGACAGAGAAATCAAAAATAGTTTCCGCATCTTGCTTATAAAATATTTCAAAACGTTAATAATTGGAAGAATCGACCTATAAATATCCCCATACAAAATGAAAATAAACAAGGACGCTTATGATAAAATTGGAAAATAGTTTGTGAAATATTTTGGCCCCTCATTAAAAAATTAAAAATAATTATGAATTATGTTTAAAAAAGAAAAAAAGAAAAAAAATGTCGGTAACCTCAAATAGAATGGCAAAGCAACAGGTGGCGCTATTAGAATTGAAGAAAAATGGGACATTAGTAACAAAGGTCGAATGGCATTAATATGTAAAAAACAAACAAAATGAACCACCTAAAAAAATAATATATATATATATATATATATATATATATATATATATATATATATATACATACATTTTCTACCGCTTGTCCCTTACGGGGTATATATATACATACTGTATATATATATATATATATATATATATATATATATATATATATATATATATATATACTGTATATATATTCGTTCGTGTTTTTTCCTGACCTAACGAATATATATATAACGAATATATATATATACACACATATATATATATATATATACACACATATATATATATATATATATATATATATATATATATATATATATATATATATATATATATATATATATATATATATATATATATATATATATTCGTTAGGTCAGGAAAAAACACGGAGACCTAACGAATATATATATAACGAATATATACATATATAACCAACCATGTTGATTAATATACAATCATGAGTCCAATTAAAATGAACATTCATAATACATTTCTAATAATACAGATCATGATTTCTTATCTAAAGTGATAAAACTCAATCATATATCAATTACATATTCAATTACAAGTTAATTTACAAATTAAATTACAAGTGCACTTATATAACCTAGTTTCATAATAATACTCATTAGAAACTCAATATATCATAATTCATATTCAAGTACTTGTCCAAACATTCAAAGTTGATAAACAATCAAGCAAAGTTAAATTAAAGTGTTGCGCAACAACCTAAATACACGCACCTGCGTTCCATCTGATTCGCATCCACAAAGTGGCAAAAGCATATTAGCAGTTTAAAGCCCTTTGCCACTTTTCTAAACTAAACTGTTGCCTATAAATCGGCTGGATGATCAAAAGAAAATAAAACATAATTACCTGAGTAATCGAGGCAAAACAACATACCATGCACGCCCCGATAATCGAACATGCCGGTGTTGTACCGAAATCTGTTACCCATCAGAATTTGTGACTCCAGGGGGCGATGTTCCCATGGCGTTTGTTTGATGGTTAAACGGCAAGCCCAAAGAGGAGGAGAAGAAGAACGCTTGCGTAAATGGCGTAAACTATCCTTAATGCTGAAACGTCAGTTGTCAGAATTTCAGCATTAATAAATTACACATATTCTGGAAATCAATGACTTATTTTCATTATAGTATGAGTCCATTGTATCAGCTGTTGATTCTCTCTCACACACATACATTTTCCAATATAGATAAGGCTATACATGCACATGCGGTTGTTCTGTTTGTTATGGCTGTATGTTCCCTATTCTTAAACCAGTCACCTAAATTACAATTTCCTGCCCTTTTTACACCCCCCTCCCTTCATCTCCATTCACTTTTTCTCATTTGGACCCCCAGAATCAGGACCCACTAGGGTTACATTTTCCGATAAGCTGTGACTTGGCCGTCAGATTTCGAGACCTTACTGTATGTTCCCTATTCTTAAACCAGGAACCTCAATTACTATTTCCTGCCCTTTTTACACCCCCCTCCCTTCATCTCCATTCACTTTTTCTTATTTGGGCCCCCATATCCAGGACGCACTAGGGTTACATTTTCCGATAAACTGTGACTTGGCCGTCAGATTTCGAGACCTTACTTCACTGCATCTTTCAGCATTTATAATACAGATTTTTATTAAAATACATATACCCTAACCATCAAACTAAACTAAGCAGAAACAGAGCTAAACAGAAACCTTTTTTTTTTTTTACAATAAATTTTGGAATTCAAATGCAACATACAATCATAACTTATTTTCTAATACAGAAATTAACATGGTATGTTCCTGGCATGCATCACAACTATATCCCTCCTCCTTGGGGTTTCCCACACACAAGCTGTGGTACCATCGCCCGCACCGCTCGCACTGGATCTGAAATTAATGCATTTGGTCAAGTGTATCAGTTCAATGTAAATCAATATGTAAATTGATTAAATAAATTATATTTATTGATATAAATCAATATCAGTATATCAATATCAATTGGCTTCTTTCAGTGGCTGATGTTAAACAAATGATATAAATAATGATAGAATATGTGTAATTTATTAATGCTGAAATTCTGACAACTGACGTTTCATTCCATGATAGCTTTTAATCCGGAAAATGTATGTGTGTGAGAGAGAATCAACAGCTGATACAATGGACTCATACTATAATGAAAGTAAATCATTGATTTCCAGAATATGTGTAATTTATTAATGCTGAAATTCTGACAACGATAGTTTACGCCATTTACGCAAGCGTTCTTCTTCGCCTCCTCTTTGGGCTTGCCGTTTAACCATCAAACAAACGCCATGAGAACATCGCCCCCTGGAGTCACAAATTCTGATGGGTAACAGATTTCGGTACAACACCGGCTCTATGGAAGAATGGCAGCGGTTAGCGCCTATGCTAAAACAAATGCTAAAATAATATTGGCGACATGACACATGATTGTGAGTTTGGAATTCTATTGATTATGGCATTGCAAAAGACTCACCTAATTAAGAAGTTTGGAAAGTGTGAGAATGAGAAGATTTTGCAAGTTTCTTCTGAAGCGTGTCTCACAGCACCGCAGCCACAGCAGACGGGAGGGGGTTGTGAAGTGAGCAGCACTTCCTTAAAAAGGAAGTGAGCGGCAGGAAGTAACCCTCCACAATAAAAGTATTTGCACTGTATGCGCCTTTTCAATGGGTATTTTAAATATGGGTTACATAAGCCTCCCATCCCATCTGAATCTGTTGTCTCTGGGTCGCTGGGCTTAGTCTCCACCTCTACCTGATCGGCCCTCTTTTTGAATTTTCCTTTCGTTTTCTGTCCCTTTTTAACCACAAAAAAATGTGTTGTCTTCGGCCCCCCTTTATCTTCCCTGCACATACGAGCTATATGCCCCCTTTTTCCACAATTGTGGCAGGACTGGTCCTTGTAAAAACATTCCTCCATTTTGTGATTTACTCTACCACAACGAGTGCATTTACGGCCCGGTGGCAAGGAGAGAGAGACAGCATTCACCTTCTGTGAGCTACTAAGCTGTTGAGATTCTCGTGCCACTGTTTCTATTGAGACTGCTAATTCAACTGCTCTTTGGTATGTTAAATCCTTCTCTGTTAACAGCCTCTTTTTAATCGACTCACTGTTCAACCCACACACTAACCTGTCTCTTAGTGCATCCTGCAGGTAAGCTCCAAATTCACAGTGCTCTGATAATTTTTTTAAATCTGTTACATACTGTGTAATAGTTTCCCCCTCCCCCTGATCTCTCTTATGAAACCTATATCCCTACGCTATCACTATGGGCTTTGGGGAGAAATGTACTTGCAACAATGTCACTACCTCACCATACGTTTTCGTGCCCGGCTTCTCTGGGGCGATGAGGCTGCGCAGTAGACCGTACGTCGCCGGTCCCATCACGCTGAAAAACACCGGCAGCTTCCTCTCCTCATTCAGTCCATTTGCTGCCACGAAGTGCTCAAACCTCTCCACGTACGTCGACCACTGCTCCGTCGACTCATCAAAGGCATCCATCTGTCCAATGACGCCCGCCATGCTCGCAGGTGTGTCGTCCCGACGTGAGCCGTACCCCCACTGCTATGCGAAGCTAACGCTAACAAAGCTAAGCTAACGCTAGCCGCCGATAAACTCCGCGGATTCGCCGCCCCTCGCCCTCTTAAACAGTCGGCAGGTGCATCCGTGCTCGTCGCCAATTATTATATACTGACTGTTAGTCGGTAACACTTACAGTCATACTCATTGTTCACCTTAGCAATGTGATAACGAGAGTCGAGACGGGAGCTGGTGTATACTTTAGACAGCTTTATTTGCACACACAGGACGGAAGTCCAACCCAATATATATAAACCCACCTGGCACTCCCCCTGGTGGTCACTGGGTGTAACACAGTGCAGACAAAACATGAATACACAACAGATGGAATTGGAGAATATTGACAAATATGAGAACAAATTATCAAAAAAAGAGGCAATTTTGTGACCCCAAATATAACGGCGAAGCAAAAGGTGGCTAAGCATTAATTGAAGCATTTCGGAATAGAGTAATTCCCGGAAAACGCAAAAATGATGTAACTGACATTTGAAAATGCCCCCCCCCCCTCTCATGTAAAATATAATTTCCCTCGTCTTCACTTGGATGGGAATTATTGTCATGCAGTAGCTTCAAAGACCAACATTATTCCTGACAAAAATACATTTCTGTGTAAAAGCGTCTCCGAGGTGAGGACGCTGTCGGAAGCGTGTTAGCGAGGCACGTACGGTTCCCAAAAAAAGGAGCTTTTTGACCCACCTCCTTCCTGAAAGTGAGCTCCCTCTAGTGGCCATCGGCCAAAGTGTCCCACGACAAGATCATGCAAATCACTTGGAAAAAGACACAATTAACGGTATTAGGGTATAATTTCTATATAGATTTACACGTACACATCAATTCTTATACTTTGACGGAATGTTAATCCCTTTTTTGCTGCTCATATAAGGTACAAAACAACTTCTCCTCCTACGTCGTATAATCAACATATTTAAACAGTCCTTTATCGTCTTTTACAGGAGAAAATCCATAATAAAAATAAGTTCTATGCTTTTTTCCCCTCACTTGTATCTTACAATATATTTCTCTCTGTCAACACACACACACACACACACACACACACGCACACGCACGCACACGCACGCACACACACTTGTCCCCACTGTGGTTTCTCCTGCAGCAAACTGGCGGCCGTCAAACGGGATGTGTAAACAAAAATGGTGTTAATAAAAATAATGCTCTCCAACAGTCGTCAACAGAGCCCCAGAATTGAGAAGATGTTACAAGGGGCACACGGCGCAGCCGCACTCCAGGGCCGTCTCCATCTCCTCGGAGTACGACGTCCCGTCGGTGCAGCGAAACACCACCTTCTTCCTCCGAGTCTTGGTGACGCCGCAGCAGACGCCCGCCGGCGCCGCCGCCTGGCAGGAGCGAGGGCAATCCATGCGCGGGATCTTGCTGGTGGACGCGCACGTCCGCAGGGCCTGGTGGCGTTTCAGCTGCTCGCGCACCATCTCGCCTGGGCACGCCACCTCTGGACAAGACACACGGCGTACGTGAGGGACCACATTTACTATCCAATAGCCAAAACTCCTCCGAAAACATTACGATAAAAAGTAATAATATTTACACGTAAACATAGCAGGCAAACATTCAAGATTCAAGATGCTTTATTATTGTCCATTCTTTAACATGTACAAGACACATAAGAACTGAAATTTCATTTTCGGCACAGTCCCACTAAGAGCAGACATACGTTACAGGGAGACAAGACGGTACTGCCAATGGATCGCTCCTTAAAGGGGAATATTATCACAATTTCAGAAGGGTTAAAACCATTAAAAATCAGTTCCCAGTGGCTTATTATTTTTGTCGAAGTTTTTTTCAAAATTTTACCCATCACGCAATATCCCTAAAAAAAGCTTCAAAGTGCCTGATTTGAACCATCGTTATAAACACCTGTCCATTTTCCTGTGACGTCACATAGTGAAGCCAACTCAAACAAACATGGCGCATAGAACAGCAAGCTATAGCGACATTAGCTCGGATTCAGACTCGGATTTCAGCGGCTTAAGCGATTGAACAGATTACGAATGTATTGAAACGGATGGTTGTAGTGTAGAGGCAGGTAGCGAAAACGAAATTGAAGAAGAAACTGAAGCTATTGAGCCATATCGGTTTGAACCGTATGCAAGCGAAACCGACGAAAACGACACGACAGCCAGCGACACGGGAGAGAAAGCGAGGACGAATTCGGCGATCGCCTTCTAACCAACGATTGGTATGTGTTTGTTTGGCATTAAAGGAAACCAACAACTATGAACAAGGTTTACAGCATATGAAATACATTTGGCAACAACATGCACTTTGAGAGTGCAGACAGCCCAATTTTCATCAATTAATATATTCTGTAGACATACCCTCATCCGCTCTCTTTTCCTGAAAGCTGATCTGTCCAGTTTTGGAGTTGATGTCAGCAGGCCAGGGAAGCTAGGGTCGATATTCTTCTCTTGATCATCTTCGGTGGCATAAGGGACGGTGTGAGCCAAGACATCCAGGGGGTTTAGCTCGCTCGTCTGCGGGAACAAACTGCCGCCATTGCTTGCCGTGCTAGCGAGGGCCTTTGTCCCTGAATTGCTCAAACACTCCGGCAGATTCAATGGGGGTCTGGCGGCAGATTTCTTTGACTTTATTGTTGGAAATGCATCTGCTTTGAGTGTCGCAGGATATCCACACATTCTTGCCATCTCTGTCGTAGCATAGCTTTCGTCGGTAAAGTGTACGGAACAAACGTCCAATTTCTTGCCACTTTCGCATCTTTGGGCCACTGGTGCAACTTGAATCCGTCCCTGTTCGTGTTGTTACACCCTCCGACAACACACCGACGAGGCATGATGTCTCCAAGGTACGGAAAACAGTCGAAAAAACGGAAAATAACAGAGCTGATTTGACTCGGTGTTTGAGAAAATGGCGGATTGCTTCCCGATGTGACGTCACATTGTGACGTCATCGCTCCGAGAGCGAATATTAGAAAGGCGTTTAATTCGCCAAAATTCACCCATTTAGAGTTCGGAAATCGGTTAAAAAAATATATGGTCTTTTTTCTGCAACATCAAGGTATATATTGACGCTTACATAGGTCTGGTGATAATGTTCCCCTTTAAAAGCAAAAGACGGAGGATTTAATCTCTACTATTTTTCTTTGCAGCACGATTGCCTCTTTTCTCACGCCCATTTGCACTCACATTTTAAACGTGCAAAGTAAAAACGCAAAACAGAACAGTTTCAGTCTTGATAAATCACACCGCGTGTTGTAAATGATTCCATTTGCATCTCCTCCTTCCAGTATTGTGGGCGTTGTGATCATCAGCAAATATTCTGCATATTCATGAAGACAAACACATCAAATGCTCATTTAAGAGACACAATCCTGTACGCTGCAGTTTAGTAGATCAGCTTTGTGTGTGTTATCACCTTTTCACCTGTTTTAATACACACACACTTCTAGATCAGTCTCACGCTGTAACTCTTCCTTAAAAGTTGACTTGCATAAATAAATGAGCTACTCCCTCACACAAACACTGTTGAAGTTGAAACTTGTTGTGGTTAACCTTTAAAATAAAAAAAGTGTGGACTCAGAAGGAGTTTTTCTTCCTGTCCAAGTGTGCGACAACTTCATACACGATTGCTGCAACGACTGCACACAGGAAGAATACTAAAAAATGTTCAGTACTTTTTATTTACAGTTTGCAGTAAGAAGTGTTGCATTATCATCAGCATAAACTTGTAGGTTAATTAGTGACGCTAGAAATGAACATGGTGGTTATTTATTTTGGCAGTCAGCACAAAAGTACAACGTTTTTCATTAGTTTTCATTGATAGGCTTCCTACTTGCATCTTTTACCACATTACATTTGCTGTTACTTGCTTCAGGTTACTTTGAAATCACAATAAATCAAAGGTCCTCCTGATCATGATTCCAACATATGACAAAGAAAAAGCCTGGCAACAATAATGTTTTTATAAAAATGAAAAAAAAAGGATTGTCTTGATCATTTACATTTCCAAGAATTTCAATGAGTGCCCTAAAGAGGTTAATAAATTGTGTAAGATAATTTCCAAAGCCTCTTTGCAGTATTGGGAATATTTATTTAAACAAGTTACATTGAAGAACATCACATTTACACTCACATAAAATCAACATGTCCGAAAAGGAACAGGAAGAAGCAGAGCTTATTTATTCCTACCTCATCTCTATGTCTCCATTTTCATGTTCTTACAGGGAAAAAAGTATGAGAATGTGTATTATTAACAGAATGTGTATCAGAACACATTTTAATGTTGTGTGGTGAGGATTGAGTCATGATGACACACGTCAGTGTACGTGCTGAATTCTTCTGCTGCCCTCGTATTTGTCTGCCTCGCCTTGTCAGTTTTCCTGGAGACGATGGCATGGAATAAACCAAAGAGTCCTCGTCTCTCTAAGGAAACAAGTCAAGCTGAAAACCAAGCAAAGATGAACAAAACTTTTCTACAAACTTCCTTTTACCTGCTGGACGTGACTGAACGTTTCATGGAGTGTTTGTGGACCAGCTGAAAAATTGAAGACAAATAATAAAGCAACAACCTAATGATGATTGCTAATGCACTTTTTTCTTACCTTTGCAGCAAAAACTAATTTCTGTCCTGATCTTGTTGATGACGAAGGCTGACATGATGAAGTTTAAAACCAAAGAAGCACTCAAAATAAAGATAACATACTTGTTTGCATCACAGTTGCTGGAATCTAAAAGGTTGTGATGAAAAAACAGTCGATATTTTTAGCAACAAACGATAATGATGAATCCGTCAATACTAATGATTTAATATTTACCTTGTGTGTTTTGACTTTTATTCGATTTCCCATGAAAATCCTCCCACATGTGACCACAGCACACAAGTAAGTTTCAGCATCAGAGAAGTTGACGTTCTTTGAGAAAGTGTGGACACATTTCTGTGTGGAATTATCTTTGATCTTCTTGCATTCGTCATGAGTGTAAACAAAGCTGGGATGGACACTTTCTGGTCCAGTTCTGAACCAGGACACTTTGTGTCCATCCTGACAGATTTCATTCCCAGAGTGGGAGAGGACTGAGCACTGCAACTTCAAAGGCGGTCCTGGTTGGACTTCAGAGACAACAGACACGGAGGGTTCTGGTTCTGGGAAGAGTGAAAGACAAATTGAAGTCTTTCAGCACTCTGTGACTTTGATTCCACAGATCGACATTCACTTCTGTTGAAATCCTGAAGGTAAAAAATACTGATGTGTTAATGCAGAGGTTACATTTCTTGTAGTGCATTTAAAAAACATGTTCATCACAATAAAATATTTGTTCAGTTGGACATTTGTAAGCCAAATTATTGGAAGAGTAATCAAGTTAACATTGTTATCTATAAACAGATGTTATGTAACAATTAAAATATGTAAAATTTTTCATATAAACTGTTTTCTAATTATTTGTTGTCATATTTACCTGTGACCTGAAGGAATGTTCCTTTCAAAAACATCATGGTATTCATATATTGTTGTACATTTAAACAATAGTAGATTGCCGAATCACTTTTCTCTACTTGACTAATTTGCAGAACAAATTTTCCTTGCTCTCTTTTGGCTGTGATACGATGTCCAGTATTTGATGTTTCATGTTCTGAAGAGCTGTAAGATGTCATTGCAGCTAAAATGTCAGGAAAGGTTCCAGAAACAAATCGGATCCAAAATAAGACGTTCTGAGTTCGAATATCCTCGTAGGAACATGTCAGAGAGACACTTTGTCCAGGTCCAACAGTCTGAGTGGAAAAGTTGTAAGCACCTGTACATGCTGAAGAGAAAAAAGAAGACATATTAATAAGAGTCATGTACAGTATGAACATGTCTCCATTGGAACTGAGCATGGACTTGCCTCCACTTTGGAGCAGGAGCAGCAGATGAAGCACGATCCACATTTTCTCTTCTCTTTGGACCAAGTGAACATCAGACCATCTAGACAGCATCTTAAGATTATTGACATGAACCACATCTTACCAAATGGGAGGGAACTATTTTGCTGCTATCTCATTGGCTCATCAGTGCCGCCCCTACCTCAGTGGAAATATGTCCACCCAAACGTCTCTTTGTATCTTTTTCTCACAGTGGTTCTATTTGTTTACTACTTTTAATAACTATGCAGTATTTTTGTAGCAAAGGAAACTTTTTTTGTCCCTGCAGATTTTATGAATATCAATATATTATTATTCTCTAGAATCTGTGCTGGATTTTGCTAAAACTAGAGAGAATTTATTTCATTTTCAAAGGCAACCAAACAATTTTTTTTGATTGTTCTTCCATGTCGAATGGAAATAATATTGCATTTCCATTTAGTCCCAGAATATTTTGGTTGGCTGTTGTGATGGTACGTCTGGAATAAACCAAAATTGCATGTAATAATGCATGAAATTTAATGTTGGAAGACATTTTTCATATAAGATACATATTATTAATACAACAAAAAAATACCAAACAAATAATTTAAATATGTTTTAATCAGCCTATTAAGTCATCCAGCAGCTTTAAAATTTTAATAGGATGTTGCTTGAATAGGCAATGTCTAATATTTCTATTTTTGACAGTGCAGCTTCCTCCCGCCTCCAAAGACATGCACCTGGGGATAGGTTGATTGGCAACACTAAATTGGCCCTAGTGTGTGAATGCCCGAGAGGGACAAGCAGTAGAAAAAGGATGGATATGTTGACACAAACGCAAAAGACGGAGGATTTTATCTTTATTTGTTTGTCTTTGCAGCACGATTGCCTCCTTTCTCACGCCCATTTGCACTCACATTTCAAACGTACAAAGTAAAAACGCAAAACAGAACAGTTTCAGTCTTGATAAATCACACCACGTGTTGTAAATGATTCCATTTGCATCTCCTCCTTCCAGTATTGTGGGCGTTGTGATCATCAGCAAATATTCTCCATATTCATGAAGACAAACACGTCAAATGCTCATTTAAGAGACACAATCCTGTACGCTGCAGTTTAGTAGATCAGCTTTGTGTGTGTTATCACCTTTTCACCTGTTTTAATACACGCACACTTCTAGTAGATCAGTCTCACGATGTAACTCTTCCTTAAAAGTTGACTTGCATAAATAAATGAGCTACTCTCTCAAACAAACACTGTTGAAGTTGAAACTTGTTGTGGTTAACCTTTAAAATAAAAAAAGTCTGAACTCAGACGGATATTTCTTCCTGTCCAAGTGTGCGACAACTTCATACACGATTGCTGCAACGACTGCACACAGGAAGAATACTAAAACATGTTCAGTACTTTTTATTTACAGTTTGCAGTAAGAAGTGTTGCATTATCATCAGCATAAACTTGTAGGTTAATTAGTGACGCTAGAAATGAACATGGTGGATATTTATTTTGTCAGTCAGCACAAAAGTACAATGTTTTTCATTAGTTTTCATTGATAGGCTTCCTACTTGCATCTTTTACCACATTACATTTGCTGTTACTTGCTTCAGGTTACTTTATAAATCATGAGAATGTGAAACATTTTTTTAAAAGGTTGTGCAAAAAAAAAAAAAAAGACATCAATTGTACATAAATATTCACAGCCTTTGCCATGAAGCTCAAAAGTGACCTCAGGTGCATCCTGTTTTAACTGATCATCCTTGAGATGTTCCTGCAGCTTAATTTGAGCCCACCTGTGATAAATTCAGTTGGTTGGACATGATTTGTAAATGCACACACCTGTCTGTATAGAAGGTCTCATGTTTGTCAATACATGGCAGTGCACAAACCAAGCATGAAGTCAAATGAATTGTTTGCAGACCTCCGACACAGGATTGTCTCGAGGCACAAATCTGGAGAAGTGTACAAAAAATATAATTTCTGCATTGAAGGTCCCAATGAGCACAATGGCCTCCACCATTTGTAAACAAAAGAAGTTTGGAACCACCAGGACTCTATTCTCAGAGCTAGCTTAACTGAGCGATCAAAAGAAGAAGGGCTTTAGTCAGGGAGGTGACCAAGAACCCCCATGGTCACTTCTATCGGACCTACATAATTATTCTGTGGAGAGATGAGAACCTTCCAGAAGGACAACCATCTCTGCAGCAAACCACCAATAAGGCCAAACGGAAGCCATTTCTTTTCAAGACTTTTGCTAAAATGCACCTGAAACAATCGCAGACCATCAGAAACTAAATTATCCGGTCTGATGAGACAGAAATTGAACTCTTTGGCGTGAATATCAGGCATCATGTTTGGAGGAAACCAGGTGCCGCTCATCACCAGGCATGTACCATCCCGACAGTGAAGCATGGTGGTGGCAGAATCATGATATGGGGATGTTTTTCAGCGGCAGGAACTGGGAGACTAATCAAGATAGAGGGAAAGATGAATGTACAGAGACATCTTGGATGAAAATGTGCTCCAGAGCGCTCTTGAAATCAGATTGGAGCGACGGTTCATCGTTCAGCAGGACAACGACGCTGAGCACTTTGCCAAAATATCAAAAGAATGGTTTCAGAACAACTCTGTAAACGTCCTTCGGCGGCCCAGCCAGAACCCAGACTTGAATCTGATTGAACATCTCTGGAGGGATCTGAAAATGGCTGCACATCATCTACCAACTAAACATTCAGTACAGACACAAACACATACTACCATTTTACCATATTTTCTGTGTTTAGTAAAAAAATAAAAGCTTAATTGGATCAATTACAGTAAAATATTTCATACCATGTCTTTGCAGTGGAACTTCTGACGGCTAACAACTAAAAGGTCTTACAGTTGTAATCATTTTTGGTCTGTCTTCAACTCAGGATTTTCATAGACAAATCTGATTTGTTAGATTTTGCCCATAGTCAGTGATTAGTCAAATATATGATACTGTGTTTTTTTAAGGGAGACATAAACAGATTGCGATTAAAGTACCACATATTGACTGGTCACTAGGTTTCAGTAACGTCACATGAATGTAGATCTAGGCGTTAGGGTGATTCTTCCGAAGTAAATAATAAAATTAAATATACAAGGAATATAGTCTTTCATTAAGCAAACAAAAGTGAGATCTTAAAAAGGCTAAACCACTTCAAAAATAACAAATCAATAAGGCAGAGATTGAACGGTGTGAATTGTGCAGCGTTGAGAAGACATCTAACTTAACTAAATGAACAGTGACGTGCGGTGAGGTTGATGGCTGGTGAGGCTGACTTCATCACAGTCAGATTTACAAACATATGAACCCTAAAGAGTATCTTATTCACCATTTGATTGGCAGCAGTTAACGGGTTATGTTTAAAATCAAATCAAATCAAATCAACTTTATTTAAGCTCATACCAGCATTCTTCCCTGCTTGGCACTCAGCATCAAGGCTTGGAATTGGGGGTTAAATCACCAAAAATGATTCCCGGGCGCGGCGCCGCTGCTGCCCACTGCTCCCCTCACCTCCCAGGGGGTGAACAAGGGGATGGGTCAAATGCAGACGACAAATTTCATTACACCTAGTGTGTGTGTGTGTGTGACAATCATTGGTACTATAACTTAACTTTAACTTTACACATACAAACTGTAGCACACAAAAAAGCACATTTAATAAAAAAAACGTTATTATGGTCTTATCTTTACTTATAAATAAAGTCCATGCACCGCAACTAAAGCCCTCACTTAAACTTTCCACGTGCAAGATTGAATCTATTTAAAAAAGTGTAACCGAGGGTTTATACTGTATGAAACTACAAAATAACAAACACGGAGGCTCCAGTTTACACAAGGACCACTTTATTTACCTTCTTTCAAAAACCTCCGCTCCACTCCGTGTCATCATTTCCGCTCTTAGCGCCTTCAAAATAAGAGCTCAAGGCATATACTGTATAACAGCGCATAACAGGAACGTAACATCACAAAGAGGAAAGCCCATGAAAATAGGTTACAAAAGTTATCTAATAAGAAGCCAAAAAGTGCAAAAACGATAATGTTCGTGTTGGAAGAGTTGTGAATAAGATACACTTGCAGTCTGCAGGTGTACCTAATGTTGTGGCCCTGCAGTCATTCACAACTCCTCCAACACCAACATTATTGTTTTTGCACTTTTTGGCTTCTTATGAAATAACTTATTTAAATAGATTCAATCTTGCACGTGGAAGGTTTAAGTGTGGGCTTTAGTTGATATAACACTCCCGTAAGGGGTTGCATTCTACGGCGGGGGTGCAGCAGGCGGATTACTGCGAGCCTCAGCCAGTGCGTCTTTTGCAGCCGTTTTATGATCGCTCAGCACAAGAAATACGTTACACACATACAGTTGTTGACAAAATACACTGTACATTATATACCTCAGCTAACTAAACTATGGAAATGTATAATATAATTCATATAGCAATACGGTCTCACTGCACAGCAGGCCAGCAGTTAGCTGAGTCCGCAATCCATGTTGAGGCACTGAGTGACGTGCCTCAACTGGCTGCTGTTCACTGCACCGTCTCTTCTCAGTATTTGAACGGCAAATGTGAAAATTCAGCGATTTTGAATAAAAATAATCTAAAACTGGTGAAGTTAAATAGAAAATAACTTTATAATATAATCACTGGATACATATAACAATTTAATAGATTTTTTTTCTTTTTACATTTTTTTTCTTTCCATGATGGCTGGTGAGGCCCCGCCTCACCTGCCTCTAATGACTGCACGTCACTGTAAATGAAGGACGTATACGTTGTGAAAGAAGTTCCCTTATACAACCCTCCGGAAGGATCTCTACCTTAGCCAGAGGACAGTTACACCTCTGGGGGAGGAAGCACTTAAATGTCTGTTTTGTGTTAAAATGCAATAATGGGAACAATTCTAAATACTTATTTTTTTCACTTTAAAATGACAAATGCACATAATTCAAACATACGTATGTAATTTTTTTTGCAAAACCTATCCCAATGGAAGGGTCAGCCTCTAAAAAGAGTTTTGATATAAGTGAGATTTACTGGTTACCAAAAACTTTGTTGTTAAATGTCAATGAAAATTAAATAAAGTAACTCATGTTTTAGCAAAATCCAGTACAGATGCTTCTTAATTTATTAGTTTATTGATGTGCTCAAATCTGCAAAGACAAAACAATAAATGCTTGCATAGTTATTACAATTAAAATGGTTAATGGTCTGTATTTATATAGCTTTTTACTAAATCTGGAATGATACCAAACGCGGTTTACATTACGCATTTTAAAGGGCTTTATGAATAAAGTTGGTATGGTATGGTATCACATTCACCATTCCCACCCGAGTAAACACAAATAACCACTGTGAGAAGATGAAACAAAGAGACCAGAAAGTTTGGGTGGATATATTTCCACTGAGGTAGAGGCGGCACTGATGAGCCAATGAGATAGCAGCAAAATAGTTCC
This sequence comes from Nerophis lumbriciformis, assembly GCF_033978685.3. Taxonomy (NCBI): domain Eukaryota; kingdom Metazoa; phylum Chordata; class Actinopteri; order Syngnathiformes; family Syngnathidae; genus Nerophis; species Nerophis lumbriciformis. Next base: position 22,540,414 of record NC_084563.2, on the reverse strand, counting down.
CTCCCATTTGGTATGATGTGGTTCCTGTTAATAACGTTAAGATGCTGTCTAGATGGTCTGATGTTCACTTGGTCCAACGAGAGGAGAAAATGTGGATCGTGCTTCATCTGCTGCTCCTGCTCCAAAGTGGAGGCAAGTCCATGCTCAGTTCCAATGGAGACATGTTCATACTGTACATGACTCTTATTAATATGTCTTCTTTTTCTCTCTTTTTTCTTCAGCATGTACAGGTGCTTACAACTTTTCCACTCAGACTGTTGGACCTGGACAAAATGTCTCTCTTACGTGTTCCTACGAGGATACTGGAAATATAAATTACTTATTTTGGATCCGATTGGTTTCTGCAAACTTTCCTGAAGTTTTAGCTAAAACGACATCTTTCAGTTCAGACCCTGTTGAATATGGAACATCAAATACTGGACATCGCATCACAGCCAAAAAGGAACAAGGAACATTTGTCCTGCAAATTAGTCAAGTAGAGAAAAGTGATACGACGATCTATTACTGTTTAAAAGCAAAATTACGTCAACTTATGTTTTTAAATGGAACATTCCTTCAGGTCACAGGTAAATATGACAACAAATAATTAGAAGACAATTTGAATAAAACATTATCCATACTTTGTGACATACCTTCTGTTTATAGATAACATTTTTAACATGACCAATTATGCAGCCTTCAAATGTCCAAATGAACAAATAATATTTTATTGTGATGAACATGTTTTTACATGCACTACAAGAATTGTAACCTCTGCATTAACACATCAGTATTTTTTACCTTCAAGATTTCAACAGAAGTGAATGTCGATCTGTGGAATCAAAGTCACAGAGAGCTGAAAGACTTCAATTTGTCTTGCACTCTTCCCAGAACCAGAACTCTCCGTGTCTGTTGTCTCTGAAGTCCGACCAGGACCGCCTGTGAAGTTGCAGTGCTCAGTCCTCTCCCACTCTGGGAATGAAACCTGTCAGGATGGACCCAAAGTGTCCTGGTTCAGAACTGGACCAGAAAGTGTCCATCCCAGCTTTGTTTACGCTGATGACGAATGCAAGAAGATCAAAGATAATTCCACACAGAAATGTGTCCACACTTTCTCAAACAACGTCAACTCCTCTGATGCTGGTACTTACTTGTGTGCTGTGGTCACATGTGGGAGGATTTTCATGGGAAATCCAATAAAAGTCAACATTAAGGGTGAGAATTTAGTAATCTGTATTGACTTATTCATCATTAATGTTTGTTGCTATGAATACTGACAGTTTGTTTTTTTAATCACAACCGTTCAGATTCCAGCAACTGGATTCAAACAAATATGTTATCTTTGTTTTGAGTGCTTCTTTGGTCTTAAACTTCATCATGTCAGCTTTCCTCATCAACAAGATCAGGACAAACATCAGTTTTTGCTGCAAAGGTAAGAAAAAAGCGCATTATCAATCATCATTAGGTTGTTGTTTTATTATTCGTCTTCAATTTTTCAGCTGGTCCACAAACACTCGATGAAACGTTCAGTCACGTCCAGCAGGTAAAAGAAAGTTTGCAGAAACTTTTTGTGCATCTTTGCTTGGCTTTCAGGTTCTTCTCATGTCACACATGACTTGTTTCCTCAGAGAGACGAGGACTCTTTGGTTTATTCCATGCCATCGTCTCCAGGAAAACTGACAAGGCGAGGCAGACAAATACGAGGGCAGCAGAAGAATTCAGCACGTACACTGACGTGTGTCATCATGACTCAATCCTCACCACACAACATTAAAATGTGTTCTGATACACATTCTGTTAATAATACACATTCTTATACTTGTTTCCCTGTAAGAACATGAAAATGGAGACACAGAGATGAGGTCGGAATAAATAAGCTCTGTTTCTTCCTGCTCCTTTACGGACATGTTGATTTTATGTGAGTGCAAATGTGATGTTCTTCAATGTAACTTGTTTAAATAAATATTCCCAATACTGCAAAAAGGCTTTGGAAATTATTTTAAAAGTTTTATTGTCCTTTTTAGGGCACTCATTGAAATACTTGGAAATCTAAATTATCAAGGCAATGTTTTTTTTTTCATCTTTATAAAAACATTATTGTTGCCAGGCTTTTTCTTTGTCATATGTTGGAACCACGACCAAGAGGACCTTTGATGTATTGTGATTTTCAAGTAACCTGAAGGAAGTAACAGCAAATGTAATGTGGTGAAAGATGTGAGGAGTAGGTCTAGCCATGAAAACTAATGAAAAACTTTGTACTTTTGTGCTGACTGCCAAGATAAATATCCACCATGTTTATTTCTAACATCACTATCCAACATTCATGTGTATGCTGATGATAATGCAACACTTCTTACTGCAAACTGTAAATAAAAAGTATTGGACATGTTTCAGTATTCTTGCTGTATGGAGTCGTTGCAACAATCGTCTATGAAGATGAAACACACTTGGACAGGAAGAAAAAGTACCTCTTAGTTCACACTTTTTTTATTTTAAAGATCAACCTCAACAAGTTTGTTTGAGAGACTTTTAAGTGTGTGTGACAGAGAAAGAGTTACGGAGTGAGACACAAAGGGCCTAATCTACTGAAGGTGTAGCTTAACTATATTTTTCAGTAATTTGACGGGAGCTTCTCTGCTTTTTTGAACGAGTAGCTTTTCCTGAAGCTTAGATGCTTTTAGACCCATGTAGCTAGGTAGTGGTGCATCGTTGTTGGTCATGTGATGGGTGATGAGCCAAGAAGACGCCAACGAGGAATCCTCAAACAAAAAGCTTTATTTGTTTCATCGAGCCTCAGACTGGACCTGCAGCTTCCAAGAGAAAGAGTATGGGCCTGATTACTCTTTTGATGTCCTCTCGGACCACTGTCCTTAAATACCTTTTGCACAATGACCCCCACTCTTTGTAACCCTAGCCTTGAAGCCAGCCAGTCTGGACAAAGCCCAGTTTGTTGTTTGGCCAGTCAATTTTTCCCTGACATTATTCCTCTGATCAGTTTGAGTCGGGTGACCTCCGACCCCTAACCTCTACTTCTACCTGTGGGGGCTTCCCGCTAGATGTTGCTTATGTATTTACACTTCCTCCAAACCTGCATTCCTTTAAGATTCCAATTGTCATGGGGGCAAGAGCCACCACTCTCAAGAGAGCTTGTGATAGACATCTGCACCCGAATCTAACTAAGGGCATATTTCCTTAGTAGAATAATCCTCTAAAGGATGCTGTGACCAAATACAAACACATGCTAGTTCACAATCATATAAGAAAATGGCACACGGTATAATATACCCCAGTAGCTTATATCAAAGCTACAAGCTACAAAGGGAGAAAAATGACTGCGAATCCAGGCCAACGAAAAAATATGGAGAAAATACAATGGCTTGGATGAGTGAGAACAACCATACATACGGAGAACATCCATGATGTTTGGTTGGTGTTCATATGATGAGTCCCATTTGGCTAAAGTTATGGTGAAATATTACGGACTGGCCAATCAGAGGCAAGATAAGGCGGGTCATCGAAACCAGGAAGCAAAATCATAACAGACACGCACTCATGTCACATGATGACGAAGCAGTCAGAGACAGAGGGACGCTTCAAGCTGACGACTCAAAAAAAAAAAAAGTCAGGTGACCTCCGACCCATATCCTCTTTTTCTACCTGTGGGGGCTTCCTGCCAGATGTTGCTCATGTCTTTACACTTCCTCCAAACCTGCATTTTCTCTAACCTTGATCCTGACCTCATGGTAAACTACCGGCCGGTGTCCTACCTTCCGTTTATCTAGAAAATCCTCGAAAAAATTGTCGCACAGCAGCTAAATGAACACTTAGTGTCTAACAATCTCTGTGAACCTTTTCAATCCGGTTTCAGGGCAAATCACTCTACGGAGACAGCCCTCGCAAAAATGACTAACGATCTACTGCTAACGATGGATTCTGATGCGTCATCTATGTTTCTGCTTCTTGATCTTAGCGCTGCTTTTGATACCATCGATCATAAAATTTTATTAGAGCGTATCAAAACACGTATTGGTATGTCAGACTTAGCCTTGTCGTGGTTTAACTCTTATCTTACTGACAGGATGCAGTGCGTCTCCCATAATAATGTGACCTTGGGCTATGTTAAGGTAACGTGCGGAGTTCCTCAGGGTTCGGTTCTTGGCCCTGCACTCTTTAGTATTTACATGCTGCCGCTAGGCGACATCATACGCAAATACGGTGTTAGCTTTCATTGTTATGCTGATGACACCCAACTCTACATGCCCCTAAAGCTGACCATCACGCCGGATTGTAGTCAGCTGGAGGCGTGTCTTAATGAAATTAAACAATGGATGTCCGCTAACTTCTTGCAACTCAACACTAAGAAAACGGAAATGCTGATTATCGGTCCTGCTAATCACCGACATTTATTTAATAATACCACCTTAACATTTGACAACCAAACAATTACACAAAGCGACTCGGCAAAGAATCTGGGTATTATCTTCGACCCAACTCTCTCGTTTGAATCACACATTAAGAGTGTTACTAAAACGACCTTCTTTCATCTCCGTAATATTGCTAAAATTCGTTCCATTTTGTCCACTAGCGACGCTGAGATCATTATTCATGCGTTCGTTACGTCTCGTCTCGACTACTGTAACGTATTATTTTCGGGTCTCCCTATGTCTAGCATTAAAAAATTACAATTGGTACAAAATGCGGCTGCTAGACTTTTGACAAGAACAAGAAAGTTTGATCATATTACGCCTATACTGGCTCACCTGCACTGGCTTCCTGTGCACTTAAGATGTGACTTTAAGGTTTTACTACTTACGTATAAAATACTACACGGTCTAGCTCCATCCTATCTTGCTGATTATATTGTACCATATGTCCCGGCAAGAAATCTGCGTTCAAAGAACTCTGGCTTATTAGTGATTCCCAGAGCCCAAAAAAAGTCTGCGGGCTATAGAGCGTTTTCTATTCGGGCTCCAGTACTATGGAATGTCCTCCCGGTAACAGTTAGAGATGCTACCTCAGTAGAAGCATTTAAGTCCCATCTTAAAACTCATTTGTATACTCTAGCCTTTGAATAGACCCCCTTTTTAGACCATTTGATCTGCCGTTTCTTTTCTTCTCTTCTCTGCTCCCCCCTATCCCTTGTGGAAGGGGAGACACACAGATCCGGTGGCCATGGATGGGGTGCTGGCCGTCCGGGGTCGGGACCCGGAGTGGACCGCTCGCCTGTGTATCGGTTGGGAACATCTCTGCGCTGCTGACCCGTCTCCGCTCGGGATGGTTTCCTGCTGACCCCACTGTGGACTGGACTCTTACTGTTATGCTGGATCCACTATGGACAGTTCTCTCACAATATTATGTTAGACCCACTCGACATCCATTGCATTCGGTCTCCCTAGAGGGGTGGGGGTTACCCACATATGCGGTCCTCTCCAAGGTTTCTCATAATCATTCACATCGACGTCCCACTGGGGTGAGTTTTTCCTTGCCCTTATGTGGGCTTTGTACCGAGGATGTCGTTGTGGCTTGTGCAGCCCTTTGAGACACTTGTGATTTAGGGCTATATAAATAAACATTGATTGATTGATTGATTGAATCAGCCTATTAAGTCATCCAGCAGCTTTAAAATTTTAATAGGATGTTGTATGAATATGCAATGTCTAATATTTCTATTTTTGACAGTACGGCTTCCTCCCGCCTCCAAAGACATGCACCTGGGGATAGGTTGATTGGCAACACTAAAATGGCCCTGGTGTGTGAATGTCCGAGAGGGACAAGCGGTAGAAAAAGGATGGATAAGTTGACACAAACGCAAAAGACGGAGGATTGTATCTCTATTGTTTGCTTTGCAGCACGATTGCCTCCTTTCTCACGCCCATTTGCACTCACATTTTAAACGTGCAAAGTAAAAACGCAAAACAGAACAGTTTCAGTCTTGATAAATCACACCGCGTGTTCTAAATGATTCCATTTGCATCTCCTCCTTCCAGTATTGTGGGCGTTGTGATCATCAGCAAGTATTCTGCATATTCATGAAGACAAACATGTCAAATGCTCATTTAAGAGACACAATCCTGTACGCTGCAGTTTAGTAGATCAGCTTTGTGTGTCTTATCACCTTTTCACCTGTTTTAATACATGTACACTTCTAGTAGATCAGTCTCACCATGTAACTCTTCCTTAAAAGTTGACTTGCATAAATAAATGAGCTACTCTCTCAAACAAACACTGTTGAAGTTGAAACTTGTTGTGGTTAACCTTTTTAAAATTAAAAAAGGTGTGAACTCAGATGGAGTTTTTCTTCCTGTCCAAGTGTGCGACAACTTACACGATTGCTGCAACGACTGCACACAGGAAGAATACTAAAACATGTTCAGTACTTTTTATTTACAGTTTGCAGTAAGAAGTGTTGCATTATCATCAGCATAAACTTGTAGGTTAATTAGTGACGTTAGAAATGAACATGATGGATATTTATTTTGTCAGTCAGCACAAAAGTACAACATTTTTCATTAGTTTTCATTGATAGGCTTACTACTTGCATCTTTTACCACATTACATTTGCTGTTACTTGCTTCAGGTTACTTTATAAATCATGAGAATGTGAAACATGTTTTTAAAAAGTTGTGCAAAAAAAAAAAAGACATCAATTGTACATAAATATTCACAGCCTTTGCCATGAAGCTCAAAAGTGACCTCAGGTGCATCCTGTTTTAACTGATCATCCTTGAGATGTTCCTGCAGCTTAATTGGAGCCCACCTGGGATAAATTCAGTTGGTTGGACATGATTTGTAAATGCACACAGCTGTCTGTATAGAAGGTCTCATGTTTGTCAATACATGGCAGTGCACAAACCAAGCATGAAGTCAAATGAATTGTTTGCAGACCTCCGACACAGGATTGTCTCGAGGCACAAATCTGGAGAAGTGTACAAAAAATATAATTTCTGCATTGAAGGTCCCAATGAGCACAATGGCCTCCACCATTTGTAAACAGAAGAAGTTTGGAACCACCAGGACTCTATTCTCAGAGCTGGCTTAACTGAGCGATCAAAAGAAGAAGGGCTTTAGTCAGGGAGGTGACCAAGAACCCCCATGGTCACTTCTATCGGACCTACATAATCTGTCTGTGGAGTGATGAGAACCTTCCAGAAGGACAACCATCTCTGCAGCAAACCACCAATAAGGCCAAACGGAAGCCATTTCTTTTCAAGACGTTTACCAAAATGCACCTGAAACAATCGCAGACCATCAGAAACTAAATTCTCCGGTCTGATGAGACAAAAATTGAACTCTTTGGCGTGAATATCAGGCATCATGTTTTGAGGAAACCAGGCGCCGCTCATCACCAGGCATGTACCATCCCGACAGTGAAGCATGGTGGTGGCAGAATCATGATATGGGGATGTTTTTCAGCGGCAGAAACTGGGAGACTAATCAAGATAGAGGGAAAGATGAATGTACAGAGACATCTTGGATGAAAATGTGCTCCAGAGCGCTCTTGAAATCAGATTGGAGCGACGGTTCATCGTTCAGCAGGACAACGACGCTTAGCACTTTGGCAAAATATTAAAATAATGGCTTCAGAACAACTCTGTAAACGTCCTTCGGCGGCCCAGCCAGAACCCAGACTTGAATCTGATTGAACATCTCTGGAGGGATCTGAAAATGGCTGCACATCATCTACCAACTAAACATTCAGTACAGACACAAACACATACTACCATTTTACCATATTTTCTGTGTTTAGTAAAAAAATAAAAGCTTAATTGGATCAAAAACAGTAAAACATTTCATACCATGTCTTTGCAGTGGAACTTCTGACGGCTAACAACTAAAAGGTCCATCCATCCATCCATCTTCTTCCGCTTATCCGAGGTCGGGTCGCGGGGGCAGCAGCCTAAGCAGGGAAGCCCAGACTTCCCTCTCCCCAGCCACTTCGTCCAGCTCTTCCTGTGGGACCCCGAGGCGTTCCCAGGCCAGCCGGGAGACATAGTCTTCCCAACGTGTCCTGGGTCTTCCCCGCGGCCTCCTACCGGTCGGACGTGCCCTAAACACCTCCCTGGGAGGCGTTCGGGTGGCATCCTGACCAGATGCCCGAACCACCTCATCTGGCTCCTCTCGATGTGGAGGAGCAGCGGCTTTACTTTGAGCTCCTCCCGGATGGCAGAGCTTCTCACCCTATCTCTAAGGGAGAGCCCCGCCACCCGGCGGAGGAAACTCATTTCGGCCACTTGTACCCGTGATCCTGTCCTTTCGGTCATGACCCAAAGCTCATGACCATAGGTGAGGATGGGAACGTAGATCGACCGGTAAATTGAGAGCTTTGCCTTCCGGCTCAGCTCCTTCTTCACCACAACAGATCGATACAGCGTCCGCATTACTGATGACGCCGCACCGATCCGCCTGTCGATCTCACGATCCACTCTTCCCTCACTCGTGAACAAGACTCCGAGGTACTTGAACTCCTCCACTTGGGGCAAGATCTCCTTCCCAACCCGGAGATGGCACTCCACCCTTTTCCGGGCGAGAACCATGGACTCGGACTTGGAGGTGCTGATTCTCATCCCAGTCGCTTCACACTCAGCTGCGAACCGATCCAGTGAGAGCTGAAGATCTTGGCCAGATGAAGCCATCAGGACCACATCATCTGCAAAAAGCAGAGACCTAATCCTGCAGCCACCAAACCAGATCCCCTCAACGCCTTGACTGCGCCTAGAAATTCTGTCCATAAAAGTTATGAACAGAATCGGTGACAAAGGGCAGCCTTGGCGGAGTCCAACCCTCACTGGAAACGTGTCCGACTTACTACCGGCATCGCGGACCAAGTTCTGGCACTGATCATACAGGGAGCGGACTGCCACAATCAGACAGTCCGATACCCCGTACTCTCTGAGCACTCCCCACAGGACTTCCCGAGGGACACAGTCGAATGCCTTCTCCAAGTCCACAAAACACATGTAGACTGGTTGGGCAAACTCCCATGCACCCTCAAGGACCCTGCCGAGAGTATAGAGCTGGTCCACAGTTCCACGACCAGGACGAAAACCACACTGTTCCTCCTGAATCCGAGGTTCGACTATCCGGCGTAGCCTCCTCCCCAGTACACCTGAATAGACCTTACCGGAAAGGCTGAGGAGTGTGATCCCACGATAGTTAGAACACACCCTCCGGTTCCCCTTCTTAAAGAGAGGAACCACCACCCCGGTCTGCCAATCCAGAGGTACCGCCCCCGATGTCCACGCGATGCTGCAGAGTCTTGTCAACCAAGACAGCCCCACAGCATCCAGAGCCTTAAGGAACTCCGGGCGGATCTCATCTACCCCCGGGGCCTTGCCACCGAGGAGCTTTTTAACTACCTCAGCAACCTCAGCCCCAGAAATAGAAGAGCCCACCACAGACTCCCCAGGCACTGCTTCCTAATAGGAAGACGTGTTGGTGGGATTGAGGAGGTCTTTGAAGTATTCCTTCCACCGATCCACAACATCCGCAGTCGAGGTCAGCAGAACACCATCCTCGCCATACACGGTGTTGATAGTGCACTGCTTTCCCTTCCTGAGGCGGCGGATGGTGGTCCAGAATTGCTTCGAAGCCGTCAGGAAGTCGTTTTCCATGGCCTCACCGAACTCCTCCCATGTCCGAGTTTTTGCCTCTGCGACCGCTGAAGCCGTACACCGCTTGGCCTGTCGGTACTTGTCCGCTGCCTCAGGAGTCCTATGAGCCAAAAGAACCCGATAGGACTCCTTCTTCAGCTTGACGGCATCCCTCACCGCCGGTGTCCACCAACGGGTTCTAGGATTACCGCCACGACAAGCACCAACTACCTTGCGGCCACAGCTCCAATCAGCCGCCTCAACAATAGAGGCGCGGAACATGGTCCATTCGGACTCAATGTCCAGCACATCCCTCGTGACATGTTCAAAGTTCTTCCGGAGGTGGGAATTGAAACTCTCTCTGACAGGAGACTCTGCCAGACGTTCCCAGCAAACCCTCACAATGCGTTTGGGCCTGCCAGGTCTGTCCGGCATCCTCCCCCACCATCGCAGCCAACTCACCACCAGGTGGTGATCGGTAGAAAGCTCCGCCCCTCTCTTCACCCGAGTGTCCAAAACATGAGGCCGCAAATCCGATGACACAACTACAAAGTCGATCATGGAACTGCGGCCTAGGGTGTCCTGGTGCCAAGTGCACATATGGACACCCTTATGTTTGAACATGGTGTTCGTTATGGACAATCTGTGACGGGCACAAAAGTCCAATAACAAAACACCGCTCAGGTTCAGATCCGGGCAGCCATTCTTCCCAATCACGCCTCTCCAGGTTTCACTGTCGCTGCCAACATGAGCATTGAACTAAAAGGTCTTACAGTTTTAATAATTTTTGGTCTGTCTTCAACTAAGGATTTTCATAGACAAATCTGATTTGTTAGATTTTGCCCATAGTCAGTGATTAGTCAAATCTATGATATTGTGTTTTTAAAGGGAGACATAAACAGATTGCGATTAAAGTACCGCATACTGACTAGTCACTAGGTTTCAGTAATGTCACATGAATGTAGATCTAGGCGTTAGGGTGATTCTTCCGAAGTAAATAATAAAAATATATATACAAGGAATATAGTCTTTCATTAAGCAAACAAAAGTGAGGTGTTAAAAAGGCTAAACCACTTCAAAAATAACAAATCAATAAGGCAGAGATTGAACGGTATGAATGGTGCAGCGTTGAGAAGACATCTAACTTAACTAAATGAAGGACGTATAAGTTGTGAAAGAAGTTTCCTTATACAACCCTCCGGAAGGATCTCTACCTTAGCCAGGGGAGAGTTACACCTCTGGGGGAGGAAGCACTTAAATGCCCGTTTTGTGTTAAAATGCAATAATGGGAAACATTCTAAATACTTATTTTTTTCAGTTTAAAATGACAAATGCACATAATTCAAACATATGTATATACTTTTTTTTGCAAAACCTATCCCAATGGAAGGGTCAGCCTCTAAAAAGAGTTTTGATATAAGTGAGATTTACTGGTTACCACAAATTTTTTTGTTAATGTCAATGAAAATGAAACAAATTAACACATGTTTTAGCAAAATCCAGTTCAGATGCTTCTTAATTTATTAGTTCATTGATGTGCTCAAATCTGCAAAGACAAAACAATAATTGCTTGCATAGTTATTACAAGTAAAATGGTTAATGGTCCATATTTATATAGCTTTTTACTAAATCTGGAATGATACCAAACGCTGTTTACATTATGCATTTTAAAGGGCTTTATAAATAAAGTTGGTATGGTATGGTATCACATTCACCATTCCCACCCGAGTAAACACAAATAACCACTGTGAGAAGATGAAACAAAGAGACCGGAAAGTTTGGGTGGACATATTTCCACTGAGGTAGAGGCGGCACTGATGAGCCAATGAGATAGCAGCAAAATAGTTCCCTCCCATTTGGTATGATGTGGTTCCTGTTAATAACGTTAAGATGCTGTCTAGATGGTCTGATGTTCACTTGGTCTAACGAGAAGAGAAAATGTGGATCGTGCTTCATCTGCTGCTCCTGCTCCAAAGTGGAGGCAAGTCCATGCTCAGTTCCAATGGAGACATGTTCATACTGTACATGACTATTATTAATATGTCTTCTTTTTCTCTTTTTTTTCTTCAGCATGTACAGGTGCTTACAACTTTTCCACTCAGACTGTTAGACCTGGACAAAATGTCTCTCTTACGTATTTCTATGAAGATATTCCAACTCAGAACATCTTATTTTGGATCCGATTTGTTTCTGGAACCTTTCCTGACATTTTAGCTGCAATGGCATCGTTCAGCTCTGCTGAACATGAAACATCAAATGCTGGACGTCGCATCACAGCCAAAAAAGAGCAAAGAAAATTTGTTCTGCAAATTAGTCAAGTAGAGAAAAGTGATTCGGCGATGTACTATTGTTTAAATGTACAACATTATACGAATACCATGATGTTTTTGAAAGGAACATTCCTTCAGGTCACAGGTAATTATGACAACAAATAATTAGAAAACAGTTTAAATGAACAATTTTACATATTTTAATTGTTACATAACATCTGTTTATAGATAACAATGTTAACTTAACTACTCTTCCAATAATTCGGATTACAAATATCCAAATTAACATATATTTTATTGTGATGAACATGTTTTTACATGCACTACAAGAAATGTAACCTCTGCATTAACACATCACAGTATTTTTTACCTTCAAGATTTCAACAGAAGTGAATGTCGATCTGTGGAATCAAAGTCACAGAGTGCTGAAAGACTTCAATTTGTCTTGCACTCTTCCCAGAACCAGAACCCTCCGTGTCTGTTGTCTCTGAAGTCCAACCAGGACCGCCTGTGAAGTTGCAGTGCTCAGTCCTCTCCCACTCTGGGAATGAAACCTGTCAGGATGTACACAAAGTGTCCTGGTTCAGAACTGGACCAGAAAGTGTCCATCGCAGCTTTGTTTACACTCATGAGGAATGCAAGAAGATCAAAGATAAGTCCACACAGAAATGTGTCCACACTTTCTCAAAGAACGTCAACTCCTCTGATGCTGGAATTTAATTTTTTGTGCTGTGGTCACATGTGGGAGGATTTTCATGGCAAATACAATAAAAGTCAACATTGAAGGTAAGAATTTATTCATCTGTATCGACAAATTCATCGTTAGTGTTTGTTACTAAAAATATTGACATTTTTTTAATCACAACCATTCACATTCCAGCAGCAAGTATGTTATCTTTGTCTTGAGTGCTGCTTTGGCCTTAAGTTTAATCATGTCAGCCTTCCTCATTAACAAGATCAGGACAAAAAACAGTTTTTGCAGCAAAGGTAAGAAAAATCAATCATCATCAGGTTGTTCTTTTATGCTCTTTCTTCAATTTTTCAGCTGGTCCACAAACACTCGATGAAACGTTCAGTCGCGTCCAGCAGGTAAAAGGACGTTTGTAGAAAAGTTCTGTGCATCTTTGCTTGGTTTTCAGCTTCTTCTTATGTCTCACATGACTTGTTTCCTCAGAGAGACGAGGACTCTGTGGTTTATTCCATGCCGACCATTGTCTCCAGGAAAACTGGCAGAGCGAGGCAGACAATTACGAGGGCAGCAGAGGAATTCAGCACGTACACTGACGTGCGTCTTCAAAACTAAATCCTCACGACACAAAATTAAAATGTGTTCTAATAAACATTCTGTTACTTTTACACATTGTTTGTCAATCTTTTTAGAAAACTCTGGGTATGCACAGGCCGTCTTTACACTGCACACTAAATCTGATTTTTTTTTTGTCCTCAAGTAACTCACATTGGATTTTAAACACTCCAAAGTGCTTCAAATCTGATATTTTGACATCAGATTTAGGCCACAACAGTCCAAATCCCATTGGAATCTGATCTTTTCAAATGTGACTTCAGTCCAAACGGCAATGCGACCTGAATGCGACCCATATGTGACTTTTTCGAGCAGCCTGCCAACGGATTTGGATATGTCATCTCAACATCCGGTTTCCCTATCCACAAAGTCACAAAGTCTCTTAAGACATTCTTGTGGTTTTCCTACAATGAGGTTTCTGCATTTTGGAGTTCGGTTCCCAAATTCAAGTGCCCTGCCCTGACGCTTGCAGGATTTGATTTTACCCAACATGTCAGGACCACGCCCACTCCCTCACTCCAGAGATCCTCATCTCCAGTCTATTAACTATACTCAGCAGTCTGCTCATCTGCTCATTGCCTCACAACCAATCAGACTCTGCCATTCCACACTCCACACTCACCTGTGACTCATTACCAAACATCTACCTGTATATGTATACCATCCTCAGCCCGGCTGCCTCAGGCAGTATTGTATGACTTTGAAAGACTTTAGCCTGACCACACGGTCCTGTCCGTTTGTAGCAGTTAGCTTTAGTCTTTGTTTGTTGCTGAACTATTTGTTGCCTTTGACTACATTTTTGCCTACTCTCTTGTACCTTTGCTTGAACTACAGTAAAATCTTTGAAACCTACGCCTGCATCCAAGAATGTCATTACACAACAGCATTCAAAGTTTGACTTTTCGGGGCCTAATGTGTTACGGCTCAAGCACCTGCCGCCACACATTCAGCTGTGTGCTCTTCTGAGCGTGTCCTGCGTTCCAGTGCCAGAACGTAGCTACTTGTACCTGTACAGTAAGCCTTACACGTCTCTAGTTTTCCTCGCCTATGTGCTTCCTTGCTCTCTGTATTTCCCCTCCTCTGTGCTCATCGTGTCTTGTCCTGTGTCAACATCCTGCAGCTCCGCGTCATTCCCTGGTTTCGAGCTGTGTGTCTCGTCAAATCAAATCAAATCAAATCAACTTTATTTATAAAGCACATTTAAAATTTACCACAGGGGTAGCCAAAGTGCTGTACAATGAACAGGTTAAAAGATAAAACGAGTACCGAGCAAACACAACACAACACAAACAGAACACGATAAAAAATAAATAATTAAAATAGAATTAATAAAAACATAAAAACATAAAAACAGGATCACAGCAGGTGTATTATGGGGCGCCATTGCAGGATGGATATCACTCAGTGTTAAAAGCCATGGAATAAAAGTATGTTTTTAAGAGAGATTTAAAAACAGGAAGAGAGGAGGCTTGTCTAACACTCAGGGGTAGGTCGTTCCAGAGCTTGGGAGCAGCAACGGCGAAAGCTCTGTCACCTCTAAGCTTCAGCCTTGTGTCAGGGACCGTCAACAGCAGCTGATCGGCTGATCTTAAGGATCGGGTGGGGCAGTAAGGCTGAACGAGGTCGGAGAGATAGGTTGGCGCGAGGTTGTTTAGACATTTAAAAACAAATAAAAGGAGTTTAAAATTGATTCGGTAACGCACAGGGAGCCAGTGAAGGGACCATAAAATAGGGGTGATGTGCTCACGTCTGCGGGTCTGTGTTAGCAGACGAGCAGCAGAGTTCTGCACGAGCTGCAGGCGGGCGAGGGAGGCCTGGCTAATGCCTACATACAGGGCATTACAATAATCAAGACGAGTCGAGATAAAGGCGTTGATTAATTTCTCAAGATCATGTCCTGATAGAAGCGGTTTCACTTTCGCTATTTGGCGTAATTGATAAAAGCTTTTTTGAACGACGCTCCTGATTTGTTTTTCGAATTTAAAATCTGAGTCAAACTTTACCCCCAGGTTTGTGACAGAGTCGCTGAGATACGGGGTCAGAGTGCCGAGGTCAACGTTGGGGGAGGGAGAGCGACTTGGACCGAACAACATAACTTCTGTTTTGTCTTCATTTAGGCTCAGGAAGTTAGCTGAAAGCCAGACTTTGATGTCGTGCAGGCAGTCAATAAGACGTTGAACCGTGTTATTTTGTGCCATGGGAAAATAAATCTGGCAATCATCGGCATACAAATGAAATGCAATACTGTACTTCCTAAAAATAGAACCAAGAGGCAGAAGGTAAAGCGCAAATAAAATTGGGGCAAGGATTGAGCCCTGGGGGACCCCATGTGGTAAAGGAGCTGTGGACGACATAAAACTGTCTACTTTTACACAAAAACTCCTGTCGGTTAGGTACGACCGGAACCAGTTGAGGGCGGCGCCCTTAATGCCCACACAGTTCTCAAGACGAGTGATTAAGGTGGCGTGGTCGACGGTGTCGAACGCAGCAGACAGATCTAAAAGCACCAGGACAACATATTTACCAGAATCAGTTGACAGGAGGATATCGTTAAAAACTTTTAGAAGCGCTGACTCTGTGCTGTGGAGGGCTTTAAAACCGGACTGGAACAGCTCAGCGATACCATTATCCTCTAAGAAGGGCAACAACTGACTGTAGACAACCTTCTCTAATATTTTGGAAATGTATGGAAGATTAGAGATAGGTCTGAGGTTAGAGAGGAGAGAGGGGTCGAGGCTGGGTTTTTTAAGTAGAGGTCGTACCACTGCATGTTTAAACTCTACTGGAACTATTCCAGAAGAGAGGCTACTATTGATAATGTTAAGGACACTTGATCCAATAGTAGCAAGTACCTCCTTAAACAGGCGAGGTGGGAGGGCATCTGCAGGAGAACCAGAGGGCTTCATATGACTAACTGTGTCACTTAAAAAAGAAAAGGACACCGGCTCAAACTGATGGAAAACAGAAGAGAAATGCAGGGGAACAGAAGGGTCATATGAAGGCTGAGATAGACTGGCTCTAGTTGACACAATTTTGTCAGTGAAAAAATGGAGACAATTTTCACAGAATTCAAAAGAAGCATCAAAACCAGCAGATTTGGGAGCATCAATGACAGTGTTAATAGTTTTAAACAGAACTCTGGGGTTGTTACAGTTAGAAGATATAATCTGAGATATATATATATTAATTTCTGCTTTTACAGTCATCTGAAAGGAAAACAGGCTTTCTTTAAAAATGGCAAAGGACACATGCAGCCTGTCTTTTTTCCATTTTCTCTCTGCTCTTCTACATACGCGCCTGGCAGCCCGAGTGACGTCATTCAACCAGGGCTGAGGTGTGGCTTTAGAGCGGCGGCATTTGAAAGGCGCGATCGTGTCCAGTGTTTGTAAACAAATAGAGTTGAACCCAGAAACCAACTCTTCAGTATTCAGACACACAGATGCTGCAGAATTATCATCACAAAGAGTCGAAAAAATAGAGGAGAACCGAGCAGGAGACGAAGAATTAAACATGCGAGAGCGTTGGGGCGGTGCGCACAATTTAACTGGACACTGCGTGGCAATATCAAACAGGATCGGCATGTGATCAGAGAACACAGCATCGCAAATGTCCAAATTAAAAACACACAAACCATACGAGAGCACTAAATCGAGTGTATGCCCGCGTTCATGTGTAGAACCACACACAGACTGTACAAAGTTAAATGAGTCGATTATATTCAGGAAGCTCCTGGAAAGCGGCTCGTCTGGACAGCAGGTGTGAATATTAAAATCACCCACAATAAGGACACGATCATATTTGGGCAGGATTTCAGCCAGAAATTCAGAAAAGTCAGTTATAAAGTCTTTGTGGTACTTGGGTGGTCGATAGATGACGGCACACAGGACGACATCAGAAAGACCCAGTTCAAACATGCACAGTTCGAAGCTTGAAAAGGAGGATTGTAGGCGGATCTGACGGCATTTAAAGTCATTTTTAAAAACGACTGCTAATCCTCCTCCTTTTCGACCGGACGGCCGTGGGGAATTAAAGTAGGAACACTCCGGAGGCAGAAGTTCATTAAGAGGGGCGGACTCACCGGCTCTCAGCCATGTCTCCGTCACACAGAGGAAGTCCAGTCCGCGGGAAGTGAAGAAATCCTTCAGGATAAAAGTTTTGTTTGTCAAAGATCTTGCGTTCACAAGACCGAACCTGGCGGGGGCCAGCACGTCCAAGGCCGCAATTAATCCGGGTGGGGCCCGACACACAGCCCGCAGGTGGCGGTGATCCACCCCGCGCCTCCGGGGGCGGGGACAGCAGGAGCGACGACGGCAAGCTTCTTCCTACAAACCAACGATAGGAACCAGCCAGGAGCCGATGGGATCGAGCGAGCGTGGGTGCAGGAGGAGACCGGATACCGCACCATTCCTCCTTCGGGGAGCCACGGGAAGCCGGGCCAGGAGTGCCCTAACTTTCACCAGCTGGCCGCCACGTTTACCGCGGCGCCGGAGACGCTTCCGCCGGGGGAGAGGAGCCAGGGGGCGGGAAAGGAAGGCAGGAATCCGGCCAGGTGAAAAAGCTGACTGGGACGTCGAAAAACCAACGTCGAAGTTGATCATATCAGTGGGAGAGGGGCAATGATCCAACAGTGTTTGGCGGTCATACACAAGCAGTGAGCTGACAGAGACGAAAATAGACGCAAAAAACACAAAAACGAACAGAGCTGACAGCGAGAGACGGCAGGCCAAAGCACATACTGGCGCCATCTTGCCGTCTCCCCGGATCCCCTCTGGACTTCCTACTGCCTCCCCGGATCTTGACCTCTCGCCTGCCCCCTGGACAACGACGCCTCGCTCCATCCCCTGACCACTGGCAGGGGATGGAGGCAGGCTCGGAGGTCCGGTAACACTCAACATATAATCGCTTCACATAGTCACACCACACGGATTTGGATTAATTACACATATCATTCTTTTGTATTAAGAATGATGTGTGCCGTGTCCTTCTCCACTGTACCGTTACATAATGTGTCTTTGTGAAACAAATGTTCATAAAGATGCGCCAATATTATCTTGTCATGTGACACGTCATGAGTTAGTTAACTGATTTGGCTTTTATTTTGGGCCAAAACCTATTCCACAGGGACACCCTTTTGGCTGAAAGGCCTTTTGAATAATTGTTAAAATAATGGGTGGATGTTTACTGGTTTTCAAAATTAAATTATTTCATTTTGTTACCAAAGAAAATAGAATTATCCTTTTTTTAAAATTATTTTTAAAATCAAAATCTATCATAAATATCACGTAGATTTTTGGTTTATCGACGCACAAAAATCTGCAAAGACAAATAAGGTTTTCTTTGCCACAGAAAGACTGCATAGTTAACAAACCTGCACTACCACAAGCTAATGCCACAAAATGTTGTCTGTACAGTAAAATTCAAATTTGAATGACAATAAAGGAAGTCTAAGTCTAAACGTAGTGAACCAAAAAAAACACACTTTGAAAATATAGCACAAACAGACTGGAAAGTTTTGGCTGACATTCTTCCACTGAGGTAGAGACACATGACGACCAATGAGATAGCAGCAAAATAGTTCCCTCCCATTTTGTATGATGTGGTTCATGTCAATAATATTAAGATGCTGTCTAGATGGTCTGATGTTCACTTGGTCCAACGAGAGGAGAAAATGTGGATCGTGCTTCATCTGCTGCTCCTGCTCCAAAGTGGAGGCAAGTCCATGCTCAGTTCCAATGGAGACATGTTCATACTGTACATGACTCTTATTAATATGTCTTCTTTTTTCTCTTCTTCTCTTCAGCATGTACAGGTGCTTACACCTTTTCCACACAGACTGTTGGACTTGGACAAAATGCCTCTTTAACATGTGTCCTGGAGAAAAATTCAGAGTATGAATATTTATTTTGGCTCCGACTTGTTTCCGGAACCTTTCCTGAAGCTCTAGTCGTACTGTCATATATAGGCTTCGGTTCTGATAAACATGGAACATTAAAGACTGGACCTCGCATCACAGCCAAAAAAGAACGAGAAACTTTTGATCTACAAATGAATCAAGTGGAGAAAAGTGATACGGCGATCTACTATTGTTTAAAAATACATTTAGGTAACTGGATGTTTTTGAATGGGATATTTCTTCAAGTTACAGGTAAATATAACAGAGACAATACAACAATTGTTCATACTTTAAGTGTTACATACCGTCTGATAACGATGGTAACTTGACTGGTCACAGAGTGCTGAACATTTTCAAATTGTCTTGCACTCTTCCCAGAACCAGAACCCTTCGTGTCTGTTGTCTCTGAAGTCCAACCTGGACCACCCGTGAAGTTGCAGTGCTCAGTCCTCTCCCACTCTGGTAATGAAACCTGTCAGGATGGACCCAAAGTGTCCTGGTTCAGAACTGGACCAGGCAGCGTCCATCCCAGCTTTGTTTTCACTCATGACGAATGCAAGAAGATCAAGGATAACTCCACGCAGAATTGCTTCCACACTTTCTCAAAGACCCTCAGCTCCTCCGATTCTGGAATTTACGTGTGTGCTCTGGTCACATGTGGGAGGATTTTCATGGGAAATCCAATAAAAGTCAACATTAAGGGTGAGAATGTATTAATCTGTATTGACTTATTCATCATTAATGTTTGTTGCTATGAATACTGACAGTTTGTTTTTTTAATCACAACTGTTCAGATTCCAGCAACTGTGAGTCAAACAAGTATGTTATCTTTGTCTTGAGTGCTTCTTTGGTCTTAAACTTCATCATGTCAGCCTTCCTCATCACCAAGATCAGAACAAAAATCAGTTTTTGCTGCAAAGGTAAGAAAAAAGCGCATTATCAATTATCATTAGGTTGTTGCTTTCTTATTTGTCTTCAATTTTTCAGCTGGTCCACAAACACTCCACGAAACGTTCAGTCACGTCCAGCAGGTAAAAGGAAGTTTGTAGAAATTTTTTGTGCATCTTTGCTTGGTTTTCAGCTTCTTCTCATGTCTCACATGACTTGTTTCCTCAGAGAGACGAGGACTCTTTGGTTTATTCCATGCCATCGTCTCCAGGAAATCTGACAAGGCGAGGCAGACAAATACGAGGGCAGCAGAAGAATTCAGAAAGTACACTGACGTGTGTCATCATGACTCAATCCTCACCACACAACATTAAAATGTGTTCTGATACACATTCTGTTAATAATACATATTCGCATACTTTTTTTCCTGTAAGAACATGAAAATGGAGACACAGAGATGAGGTAGGAATAAATAAGCTCTGCTTCCTCCTGCTCCTTTTCGGACTTGTTGATTTTATGTAAGTGTAAATGTGATGTTTTTCAATGTAACTTGTTTAAATAAATATTCCCAATACTGCAAAAAGGCTTTGGAAATTATTTGAAAAGTTTTATTGTCCCTTTTAAGGCATTCATTGAAATTCTTGGAAATCTAAATTATAAAAGCAATGTTTGTTTTTTTTCATCTTTACAAAAACATCATTGTTGCCAGGCTTTTTCTTTGTCATATGTTGGAACCACGACCAAGAGGACCTTTGATTTATTGTGATTTTCAAGTAACCTAAAGCAAGTGACAGCAAATGTAATGTGGTGAAAGATGTGAGTAGTAGGTCTAGCCATGAAAACTAATGACAGATTTTGTACTTTTGTGCTGACTGCCAAGATAAATATCCACCATGTTTATTTCTATGCTGATGATAATGCAACACTTCTTACTGCAAACTGTAAATAAAAAGTATTGGACATGTTTCAGTATTCCTGCTGTATGGAGTCGTTGCAACAATCGTGTATGAAGTTGAACACACACTTGGACAGGAAGAAAAAGTCCCTCTTAGTTCACACTTCTTTTTATTTTAAAGATCAACCTCAACAAGTTGGTTTGAGAGACTTTTAAGTGTGTGTGACAGAGAAAGAGTTACGGAGTGAGACACAAAGGGCCTGATCTACTGAAGGTGTAGCTTAACTACATTTTCCAGTAATTTAGCAGTAGCTTAGCTACTTTTTTAACGAGTAGCTTTTCCTGAAGCTTCTCTGCTTTTAGACCCATGTAGCTAGGTAGTGGTGTATATTTGTTGGTCGTCTGATGAGTGATGAGCCAATAAGACGCCAACAAAGAATCCTCAAACAAAAAGCTTTATTTGTTTCATCGAGCCTCAGACTGGAACTGCAGCTTCCAGGAGAAAGAGTATGGGCCTGATTACTCTTCTGATGTCCTATCGGACCACTGTCCTTAAATATCTTTTGCACAATGACCCCCACTCTTTGTAACTCTAGCTTTGAAGCTGGCCAGTCTGGACAAAGCCCAGTTTGTTGTTTGGCCAGTCAATCTTTCCCTGACATTATTCCTCTGATCAGTTTGAGTCGGGTGACCTCCGACCCCTATCCTCTACTCCTACCTGTGGGGGCCTCCCGCCAGATGTTGCTAATGTATTTACACTTCCTCTAAACCTGCATTCCTTTAAGATTCCAAATGTCTTGGGGGCAAGAGCCACCACTCTCAAGAGAGCTTGTGATAGACATCTGCACCCGAATCTAACTAAGGGCATATTTCCTTAGTAGAATAATCCTCTAAAGGATGCCGTGACCAAATACAAACACATGCTAGTTCACAATTATATAAGAAAATGGTACACGGTATAATTTACCACAGTAGCTTACATCAAAGCTACAAGCTACAAATAGAGAAAAAGGACTGCGAATCCAGGCCAAAAAAATGACGGAGAAAATATAATGACCTGGATGAAGATACAGATAACATACAGAGAACATCCATGATGTTTGGTTGGTGTTCGTATGATGAGTCCCATTTGGCTAAAGTTAGGGTGAAACATTACGGACTGGCCAATCAGAGGCAAGATAAGGCGGGTCATCGAAACCAGGAAGCAAAATCATAACAGACACGCACTCATGTCACTTGACGACGAAGCAGTCGGAGACAGAGGGACGCTTCAAGCTGACGACTCAAAAAAAAAGAGTCAGGTGACCTCCGACCCATATCCTCTACTCCTACCTGTGGGGGCTTCCTGCCAGATGTTGCTCATGTCTTTACACTTCCTCCAAACCTGCATTTCTCTAGGATTCCAATTGCCTTACACTGCTCTCTAGAGAGCTTGTGATGGACATCTGCACCCGAAGCTAACTAAGGGCATATTTCCTTAGTAGAATAATCCTAAGGATTCTGTGACCAAATACAAACACATTCTAGTTCACAATCATCCAGTCCATTTGTACACTCTCAGTCACATTAACTATAATATTATACATGTGGGCCCATAGATATAAATGTTGTTAAATGTAGCTTTGATGTAACGAGCTGCTTTTGCCGTGTAGCTTGTAGTGTAGCTTACTACAACTCTCTAGTGATAGCTTCCCCTGGAGCTTAGCAACATTTAATCGAGATTAACTTGTAGCTAAGCTTACTAAATTTTCCAAGTAGCTTGCTCTTCACTGGTCCTTGGCCATATTTAGACAAATGTATGCGTGTCTCACTCTGTAACTCTTTCTCTGTCACACACACTTAAAAGTCTCTCAAACAAACACTGTTGAAGTTAAAACTTGTTGTGGTTAACCTTTAAAAAAAAAAAAAAAAGTGTGAACTAAGAATAACTTTTTCTTCCTGTCCAAGTGTGCTTCAACTTCATGCACGATTGTTGCAACAACTTTCAGCAAGTAATACTGAAACATGTCCAATACTTTTTATTTACAGTTTGGAATAAGAAGTGTTGCATTATCATCAGCATACACATGAATGTTGGATAGTGACGTTAGAAATAAACATGGTGGATATTTAACTTGGCAGTCAGCACAAAAGTACAAAGTTTTTCATTAGTTTTCATGGCTAGATCTACTACTCACATCTTTCACCACATTACATTTGCTGTTACTTGCTTCAGGTTACTTTGAAATCTTTAAGTATTGGGAATAGTTCAGTTAATTTAGACATTAACTGAACATCACATTTAAACTCAAATATAATCAACATGACCGAAAAGGAGCCGGAAGAAGAAGAACGTATTTATTCCCACGTCTTGTTTGTGTCTCCATTATCATTTTATTACAGGAAAAATGTATAAGAGTAATATAATTTTAATTTTGTTTCGTGAGAACTGAGTCACAAAGATAGACATCGGCGTACGTGCTGAATTCCTCTGCTGCCTTGGTATTTGTCTGCCTCGCTTTGCCAGTTTTCCTGGAGACAATGGTCGGCATGGAATAAACCAAAGAGTCCTCGTCTCTCTGAGGAAACAAGTCATGTGAGACATGAGAAGAAGCTGAAAACCAAGCAAAGATGCACAGAACGTTTCTACAAACTTCCTTTTACCTGCTG
This sequence comes from Nerophis lumbriciformis, assembly GCF_033978685.3. Classification (NCBI taxonomy): domain Eukaryota; kingdom Metazoa; phylum Chordata; class Actinopteri; order Syngnathiformes; family Syngnathidae; genus Nerophis; species Nerophis lumbriciformis. Next base: position 22,516,947 of record NC_084563.2, on the reverse strand, counting down.
GACGTGACTGAACGTTCCATCGAGTGTTTGTGGACCAGCTGAAAAATTGAAGAAAAAGCATAAAAGAACAACCCAATGATGATTGATAATGCGCGTTGTTTCTTACCTTTGCAGCAAAAACATTGTTTTGTCCTGATTTTGTTGATGAGGAAGGCTGACATGATGAAACTTAAGGCTAAAGCAGCACTCAAGCTAAATATAACATAATTGTTTGAATCACAGTTGCAACCATCTGGATGGTTATGATAAAAAAACAGTCAATATTTTTGGCAACAAATACTTATGTTAAATTCATCAATACTAATGATTTAATATTTACCTTGGATGTTGTTGACTTTTATTGGATTTGCCATGAAAATCCTCCCACATGTGACCACAGCACACAAGTAAGTTCCAGCATCAGAGGAGTTGACGTTCTTTGAGAAAGTGTGGACACATTTCTGTGTGGAATTATCTTTGATCTTCTTGCATTCGTCATCAGCGTAAACAAAGCTGGGATGGACACTTTCTGGTCCAGTTCTGAACCAGGACACTTTGTGTCCATCCTGACAGATTTCATTCCCAGAGTGGGAGAGGACTGAGCACTGCAACTTCACAGGCGGTCCTGGTTGGACTTCAGAGACAACAGACACGGAGGGTTCTGGTTCTGGGAAGAGTGCAAGACAAATTGAAGTCTTTCAGCACTCTGTGACTTTGATTCCACAGATCGACATTCACTTCTGTTGAAATCTTGAAGGTAAAAAATACTGATGTGTTAATGCAGAGGTTACATTTCTTGTAGTGCATGTAAAAACATGTTCATCACAATAAAATATTTGTTAATTTGGATATTTGTAAGCCGAATTATTGGAAGAGTAGTCAAGTTAACATTGTTATCTATAAACAGATGTTATGTAACAATTAAAATATGTAAAATTGTTCATTTAAACTGTTTTCTAATTATTTGTTGTCATATTTACCTGTGACCTGAAGGAATGTTCCTTTCAAAAACATCATGGTATTCATATATTGTTGTACATTTAAACAATAGTAGATCGCCGAATCACTTTTCTCTACTTGACTAATTTGCAGAACAAATTTTCCTTGCTCTTTTTTGGCTGTGATGCGACGTCCAGTATTCGATGTTTCATGTTCAGCAGAGCTGTAAGATGCCATTGCAGCTAAAATGTCAGGAAAGGTTCCAGAAACAAATCGGATCCAAAATAAGACGTTCTGAGTTCGAATATCCTCGTAGGAACATGTCAGAGAGACACTTTGTCCAGGTCCAACAGTCTGAGTGGAAAAGTTGTAAGCACCTGTACATGCTGAAAAGGAAAAAGAAGACATATTAATAAGAGTCATGTACAGTATGAACATGTCTCCATTGGAACTGAGCATGGACTTGCCTCCACTTTGGAGCAGGAGCAGCAGATGAAGCACGATCCACATTTTCTCTTCTCGTTGGACCAAGTGAACATCAGACCATCTAGACAGCATCTTAAGATTATTGACATGAATCACATCATACCAAATGGGAGGGAACTATTTTGCTGCTATCTCATTGGCTCATCAGTGCCGCCCCTACCTCAGTGGAAATATATCCAACCAAACGTCTCTTTGTATCTTTTTCTCACAGTGGTTCTATTTGTTTACTACTTTTAATAACTATGCAGTATTTTTGTAGCAAAGGAAACTTTTTTGTCCCTGCAGATGTTATGAATATTAATATATCATTATTCTATAGTCTCTGTGCTAGATTTTGCTAAAATTAGATTGAATTTATTTCATTTTCAATGGCAACCAAAAAACATGTTTTTAGTGTCCTTCCATGCAGAATGGAAATAATATTGCATTTCCATTCACTTCCAGAATATTTTGGTTGGCTGTTGTGATGGTGCGTCTGGAATGATTCAAAATTGCATGTAATAATGCATGAAAACGAATGGTGCAAGACATTTTCCATATAAGATATATTTTACTAATACAACAAAAAAATATCAAACAAATAATTTAAATACGTTTTAATCAGCCTATTAAGTCATCCAGCAGCTTTTAAATTATAATAGGATGTTGCTTGAATAGGCAATGTCTAATATTTTTATTTTTGACAGTACGGCTTCCTCCCGCCTCCAAAGACATGCACCTGGGGATAGGTTGACTGGCAACACTAAATTGGCCCTGGTGTGTGAATTTCCGAGAGGGACAAGCGGTAGAAAATGGATGGATATGTTGACACAAGCGCAAAAGACGGAGGATTTAATCTTTATTTGTTTGTCTTTGCAGCACGATTGCCTCCTTTCTCACGCCCATTTGCACTCACATTTTAAACGTGCAAAGTAAAAACGCAAAACAGAACAGTTTGAGTCTTGATAAATCACACCGCGTGTTGTAAATGATTCCATTTGCATCTCCTCCTTCCAGTATTGTGGGCGTTGTGATCATCAGCAAATATTCTGCATATTCATGAAGACAAACACGTCAAATGGTCATTTAAGAGACACAATCCTGTACGCTGCAGTTTAGTAGATCAGCTTTGTGTGTGTTATCACCTTTTCACCTGTTTTAATACACGCACACTTCTAGTAGATCAGTCTCACCATGTAACTCTTCCTTAAAAGTTGACTTGCATAAATAAATGAGCTACTCCTTTAAACAAACACTGTTGAAGTTGAAACTTGTGGTTAACCTTAAAAATAAAAAAAGTGTGGACTCAGAAGGAGTTTTTCTTCCTGTCCAAGTGTGCGACAACTTCATACACGATTGCTGCAACGACTGCACACAGGAAGAATACTAAAAAATGTCAGTACTTTTTATTTACAGTTTGCAGTAAGAAGTGTTGCATTATCATCAGCATAAACTTGTAGGTTAATTAGTGACGTTAGAAATGAACATGATGGATATTTATTTTGGCAGTCAGCACAAAAGTGCAATGTTTTTCATTAGTTCTTCATAGATTTACTACTTGCATCTTTTACCACATTACATTTGCTGTTACTTGCTTCAGGTTACTTTATAAATCATGAGAATGTGAAACATTTTTTTAAAAAGTTGTGCAAAAAAAACAAAAAAAAAACACATCAATTGTACATAAATATTCACAGCCTTTGCCATGAAGCTCAAAAGTGACCTCAGGTGCATCCTGGTTTAACTGATCATCCTTGAGATGTTCCTGCAGCTTAATTGGAGCCCACCTGTGATAAATTCAGTTGGTTGGACATGATTTGTAAATGCACACACCTGTCTGTATAGAAGGTCTCATGTTTGTCAATACATGGCAGTGCACAAACCAAGCATGAAGTCAAATGAATTGTTGGAAGACCTCCGACACAGGATTGTCTCGAGGCACAAATCTGGAGAAGTGTACAAAAAATATAATTTCTGCATTGAAGGTCCCAATGAGCACAATGGCCTCCACCATTTGTAAACAGAAGAAGTTTGGAACCACCAGGACTCTATTCTCAGAGCTGGCTTAACTGAGCGATCAAAAGAAGAAGGGCTTTAGTCAGGGAGGTGACCAAGAACCCCCATGGTCACTTCTATCAGACCTACAGAATCTTTCTGTGGAGTGATGAGAACCTTCCAGAAGGACAACCATCTCTGCAGCAAACCACCAATAAGGCCAAACGGAAGCCATTTCTTTTCAAGACGTTAGCCAAAATTCACCTGAAACAATCGCAGACAATCAGAAACTAAATTCTCCGGTCTGATGAGACAAAAATTGAACTCTTTGGCGTGAATATTAGGCATCATGTTTGGAGGAAACCAGGCGCCGCTCATCACCAGGCATGTACCATCCCGACAGTGAAGCATGGTGGTGGCAGAATCATGATATGGGGATGTTTTTCAGCGGCAGAAACTGGGAGACTAATCAAGATAGAGGGAAAGATGAATTTACAGAGACATCATGGATGAAAATGTGCTCCAGAGCGCTCTTGAAATCAGATTGGAGCGGCGGTTCATCGTTCAGCAGGACAACGACGCTGAGCAATTTGCCAACATATCAAAAGAATGGTTTCAGAACAACTCTGTAAACGTCCTTCGGCGGCCCAGCCAGAACCCAGACTTGAATCTGATTGAACATCTCTGGAGGGATCTGAAAATGGCTGTACATCATCTACCAACTAAACATTCAGTATAGACACAAACACATACTACCATTTTACTAAATTTTCTGTGCTTAAGTAAAAAAAACAGCTTAATTGGATCAATTACAGTAAAATATTTCATACCATGTCTTTGCAGTGGAACTTTTGACGGCTAAAAACTAAAAGGTCTTACAATTTTAATAATTTTTGGTCCGTCTTCAACTAAGGATTTTCATAGACAAATCTGATTTGTTAGATTTTGCCCATAGTCAGTGATTAGTCGAATCTATGATATTGTGTTTTTTTAAGGGAGACATAAACAGATTGCGATTAAAGTACCGCATATTGACTGGTCAATAGGTTTCAGTAACGTCACATGAATGTAGATCTAGGCGATAGGGTGATTCTTCCGAAGTAAATAATAAAATTAAATATACAAGGAATATAGTCTTTCATTAAGCAAACAAAAGTGAGGTCTTAAAAAGGCTAAACCACTTCAAAAATAACAAATCAATAAGGCAGAGATTGAACGGTGTGAATGGTGCAGCGTTGAGAAGACATCTAACTTAACTAAATGAAGGACGTATAAGTTGTGAAAAAAGTTCCCTTATACAACCCTCCGGAAGGATCTCTATCTTAGCCAGGGGAGAAGTACACCTCTGGGTGAGGAAGCACTTAAATGTCTGTTTTGTGTTAAAATGCAATAATGGGAAAAATTCTAAATACTTATTTTTTCAGTTTAAAATGACAAATGCACATAATTCAAACATACGTATATAATTTTTTTGCAAAACCTATCCCAATGGAAGGGTCATCCTCTAAAATTAGTTTTGGATATAAGTGAGATTTACTGTTTTTTTGTTGATGTCAATGAAAATGAAATAAAGTAACTCATGTTTTATCAAAATCCAGTAAAGATGCTTCTTAGTTCATTAGTTTATTGATGTGCTCAAATCTGCAAAGACAAAACAATAATTGCTTGCATAGTTATTACAAGTAAAATGGTTAATGGTCCGTATTTATATAGCTTTTTACAAAATCTGGAATGATACCAAACACGGTTTACATAATGCATTTTAAAGGGCTTTATGAATAAAGTTGGTATGGTTTGGTATCACATTCACCATTCCCACCCGAGTAAACACAAATAACCACTGTGAGAAGATGAAACAAAGAGACCGGAAAGTTTGGGTGGACATATTTCCACTGAGGTAGAGGCGGCACTGATGAGCCACTGAGATAGCAGCAAAATAGTTCCCTCCCATTTGGTATGATGTGGTTCCTGTTAATAACGTTAAGATGCTGTCTAGATGGTCTGATGTTCACTTGGCCAAACGAGAAGAGAAAATGTGGATCGTGCTTCATCTGCTGCTCCTGCTCCAAAGTGGAGGCAAGTCCATGCTCAGTTCCAATGGAGACATGTTCATACTGTACATGACTCTTATTAATATGTCTTCTTCTTCTTTTTTTTTCCTTCAGCATGTACAGGTGCTTACAACTTTTCCACTCAGACTGTTGGACCTGGACAAAGTGTCTCTCTTAGATGTTCATACGAGCATACTGGATTTCTGAAGTACTTACTTTGGATCCGATTGGTTTCTGCAAACTTTCCTGAATTTTTAGCTAAAATAACATCTTTCAATTCAAGCTCTGTTGAACATGGAACATCAAATACTGGACATCGCATCACAGCCACAAAAGAACAAGGAACATTTGTTCTGCAAATTAGTCAAGTAAAGAAAAGTGATATGGCGATCTACTACTGTTTTTCTGTGAATCATGCAAACGTAAATCAACTCTCGTTTTTGAAAGGAACATTCCTTCAGGTCACAGGTAAATATGACAATAATTAGAAAACAGTTTAAATCAACAATTTTACACATTTTAATTGTTACATAACATCTGTTTATACATAATAATGTTAACTTGACTACTCTTCCAATAATTCAAGCTTCAAATTTCCAAATGAACAAATATTTTATTGTGATGAACATGTTTTTACATGCACTACAAGAAATGTAACCTCTGCATTAACACATCAGTATTTTTTACCTTCAAGATTTCAACAGAAGTGAATGTGGATCTGTGGAATCAAAGTCACAGAGTGCTGAAAGACTTTATTTTGTCTTGCACTCTTCCCAGAACCAGAACCCTCCGTGTCTGTTGTCTCTGAAGTCCAACCAGGACCGCCTGTGAAGTTGCAGTGCTCAGTCGTTTCCCACTCTGGGAATGAAACCTGTCAGGATGGACACAAAGTGTCCTGGTTCAGAACTGGACCAGAAAGTGTCCATCCCAGCTTTGTTTACGCTCATAAGGAATGCAAGAAGATCAAAGATAAGTCCACACAGAAATGTGTCCACACTTTCTCAAAGAACGTCAACTCCTCTGATGCTGGAACTTACTTGTGTGCTGTGGTCACATGTGGGAGGATTTTCATGGGAAATCCAATAAAAGTCAACATTAAGGGTGATGATTTATTAATCTGTATTGACTTATTCATCATTAATGTTTGTTGCTATGAATACTGACAGTTTGTTTCTTTAATCACAACCATTCAGATTTCAGCAACTGTGATTCAAACAAGTATGTTATCTTTGTTTTGAGTGCTTCTTTGGTCTTAAACTTCATCATGTCAGTCTTCGTCATCAACAAGATCAGGACAAACATCAGTTTTTGCTGCAAAAGTAAGAAAAAAGCGCATTTATTTATTTATTTATTTCTTATTTGTCTTCAATTTTTCAGCTGGTCCACAAACACTCGATGAAACGTTCAGTCACATCCAGCAGGTAAAAAGAAGTTTGTAGAAACTTTTTGTGCATCTTTGCTTGGTTTTCAGCTTCTTCTTATGTCTCACATGACTTGTTTCCTTAGAGAGACGAGGACTCTTTGGTTTATTCCATGCCATCGTCTCCAGGAAAACTGACAAGGCGAGGCAGACAAATACGAGGGCAGCAGAAGAATTCAGCACGTACACTGACGTGTGTCATCATGACTCAATCCTCACCACACAACATTAAAATGTGTTCTGATACACATTCTGTTAATAATACACATTCTCATACTTTTTTCCCTGTAAGAACATGAAAATGGAGACACAGAGATGAGGTAGGAATAAATAAGCTCTGGTTCTTCCTGCTCCTTTTCGGACATGTTGATTTTATGTGAGTGTAATTGTGATGTTCTTCAATGTAACTTGTTTAAATAAATATTCCCAATACTGCAAAAATGCTTTGGAATTTATCTTAAACGTTTTATTGTCCTTTTTAGGGCACTCATTGAAATACTTGGAAATCTAAATTATCAAGGCAATGTTTTTTTTTATTCATCTTTATAAAAACATTATTGTTGCCAAGCTTTTTCTTTGTCATATTTTGGAACTTCGACCAAGAGGACCTTTTGATTTATTGTGATTTTCAAGTAACCTGAAGCAAGTAACAGCAAATGTAATGTGGTGAAAGATGTGAGTAGTAGGTCTAGCCATGAAAACTAATGACAAACTTTTGTGCTGACTGCCAAGATGAATATCCACCATGTTTATTTCTAACATCACTATCCATTATTCATGTGTATGCTGATGATAATGCAACACTTCTTACTGCAAACTGTAAATAAAAAGTATTGGACATGTTTCAGTATTCCTGCTGTATGGAGTCGTTGCAACAATGAAGTTGAAACTCACTTGGTTAGGAAGAAAAGGTCCCTCTTAGTTCACATTTTTTTGTTTTTAAAGATCAACCTCAACAAGTTGGTTTGAGAGACTTTTAAGGGTGTGTGACAGAGAAAGAGTTACGGAGTGAGACACAAAGGGCCTGATCTACTGAAGGTGTGCATGTTAAGCTATGTAGTTTAACTACAATTTCCCGTAATTTGATGGTAGCTTTGCTACTTTTTGGAACAAGTAGCTTTTATTGTAGCTTAGCTGCTTTTAGACCCATGTAGCTGGGTAGTGGTGTATCTTTGTTGGTCGTCTGATGAGTGATGAGCCAAGAAGACGCCAACAAGAAATCGTCGAACAAAAAGCTTTATTTGTTTCATCGAGCCTCAGACTGAAACTGCAGCTTCCAGGAGAAAGAGTATGGGGCTGATTACTCTTCTGATGTCTTCTCGGACCACTGTCCTTAAATACCTTTTGCACAATGACCCCCACTCTTTGTAACTCTAGCCTTGAAACCGGCCAGTCTGGACAAAGCCCAGTTTGTTGTTTGGCCAGTCAATCTTTCCCTGACATTATTCCTCTGATCAGTTTGAGTCGGGTGACCTCCAACCCCTATCCTCTACTCCTACCTGTGGGGGCTTCCCGCCAGATGTTGCTAATGTATTTACACTTCCTCCAAACCTTCATTCCTTTAAGATTCCAATTGTCATGGGGGCAAGAGCCACCACTCTCAAGAGAGCATGTGATAGACATCTGCACCCGAATCTAACTCAGGGCATATTTCCTTTGTAGAATAATCCTGTAAAGGATGCTGTGACCAAATACAAACACATGATAGTTCACAATCATATAAGAAAATGGTACATGGTATAATGTACCACAGTAGCTCACATCAAAGCTACAAGCTACAAAGAGAGAAAAAGGACTGCGAATCCAGGCCAAAAAAATGACTGAGAAAATTTAATGACCTGGATGAAGATACAGATAACATACAGAGAACATCCATAATGAATGGTTGGTGTTCGTATGATGAGTCACAATTGGCTAAGGTTAGGGTGAACCATTACGGACTGGCTAATTAGAAGCAAAATAAGGCGGGTCATCGAAACCAGGGAGCAAAATCACAACAGACACGCACTAATGTCACTTGACGACGAAGGAGTCAGAAACAGGGGACGCTTCAAGCTGACCACTCAAAAGATAGAAAGAAACTTATTTGAAAATGGCAGAGGAATCTTCTCTGCAGAATAGATTTTTCTCCAGTGATGAAGATGAGGTGCAGGAAACCCACAATAATGCCTGTCCCTGGCAGTGATGAACTTGGCGGTAGCTAAGCTACTTTTTTAACGAGTAGATTTTCCAGTAGTTTAGCTGCTTTTAGACCCATGTAGCTAGGTAGTGGTGTATCTTTGTTGGTCGTGTGATGGGTGATGAGCCAAGAAGACGCCAACGAGGAATCGTCAAATAAAAAGCTTTATTTGTTTCATCGAGCCTCAGACTGGAACCACAGCTTCCAGGAGAAAGAGTATGGGCCTGATTACTCTTCTGATGTCTTCTCGGATCACTGTCCTTAAATACCTTTTACACGAAAATCCCCAGTAGTCGTAACTCTAGCCTTGAAGCCGGCCAGTCTGGACGAAGCTCAGTTTGTAGTTTGGCCAGTCAATCTTTCCCTGACATTATTCCTCTGATCAGTTTGAGTCGGGTTACCTCCGACACATATCCTATACTCCTACCTGTGGGGGCTTCCTGCCAGATGTTGCTCATGTCTTTACACTTCCTCCAAACCTGCATTCCTTTAGGATTCCAAGAGCTTGTGATGGACATCTGCTTACGAAGCTAACTAAGGACATATTTCCTTAGTAGAATAATCCTAAGGATTCTTTGACCAAATACAAACACATGCTAGTTCACAATCATCCAGTCCATTTGTACACTCTCAGTCCCATTAACAATAATATTATACATGTGGGCCCATAGATATAAATGTTGTTAAATGTAGCTTTGATGTAGCAAGCTACTTTTGCCGTGTAGCTTGTAGTGTAGCTTACTACAACTCTCTAGTGATAGCTTCCCCTGGAGCGTAGCTACATTTAATCGAGAGTAACTTGTAGCTAAGCTTACTTCATTTTCCAAGTGGCTTCACTGGTCCTTGGCAGTATTTAGACAAATGTATGCGTGTCTCACTCTGTAACTCTTTCTCTGTCACACACACTTAAAAGTCTCTCAAACAAACACTGTTGAAGTTAAAACTTGTTGTGGTTAACCTTTAAAATAAAATAAAAAGTGTGAACTAAGAATAACTTTTTCTTCCTGTCCAAGTGTGCTTCAACTTCATGCACGATTGTTGCAACGACTTTCAGCAAGTAATACTGAAACATGTCCAATACTTTTTATTTACAGTTTGGAATAAGAAGTGTTGCATTATCATCAGCATACACATGAATGTTGGATAGTGACGTTAGAAATAAACGTGGTGGATATTTAACTTGGCAGTCAGCACAAAAGTACAACGTTTTTCATTAGTTTTCATGGCTAGACCTACTACTCACATCTTTCATCACATTACATTTGCTGTTACTTGCTTCAGGTTACTTAATCTTTAAGTATTGGGAATAGTTCAGTTAATTTAGACATTAACTGAACATCACATTTACACTCACATATAATCAACATGACCGAAAAGGAGCCGGAAGAAGAAGAACTTATTTATTCCTACCTCTTCTTTGTGTCTCCATTATCATTTTATTACAGGAAAAAAGTGTAAGAATGTGTAACAGTAATATAATGTGTATCAGAACACATTTTAATTTTGTTTTGTGAGAACTGAGTCACAAAGATAGACATCGGCGTACGTGCTGAATTCCTCTGCTGCCTTCGTATTTGTCTGCCTCGCTTTGCCAGTTTTCCTGGAGACAATGGTCGGCATGGAATAAACCAAAGAGTCCTCGTCTCTCTGAGGAAACAAGTCATGTGAGACATGAGAAGAAGCTGAAAACCAAGCAAAGATGCACAGAACGTTTCTATAAACTTCCTTTTACCCGCTGGACGTGACTGAACGTTCCATCGAGTGTTTGTGGACCAGCTGAAAAAATGAAGAAAAAGCATAAAAGAACAACCCAATGATGATTGATAATGCGCTTTTTTTCTTACCTTTGCAGCAAAAACATTGTTTTGTCCTGATTTTGTTGATGAGGAAGGCTGACATGATGAAACTTAAGGCCAAAGCTGCACTCAAGACAAAGATAACATAATTGTTTGAATCACAGTTGCAACCATTTGGATGGTTATGATAAAAAAAAAAATCAATATTTTTGGCAACAAATACTTGTTAAATTCATCAATACTAATGATTTAATGTTTACCTTGGGTGTTGTTGACTTTTATTGAATGCATGAAAATCCTCCCACATGTGATCACAGCACACAAGTAAGTTCCAGCATCAGAGGAGTTGACGTTCTTTGAGAAAGTGTGGACACATTTCTGTGTGGAATTATCTTTGATCTTCTTGCATTCGTCATGAGTGAAAACAAAGCTGGGATGGACGCTGCCTGGTGCAGTTCTGAACCAGGACACTTTGGGTCCATCCTGACAGGTTTCATTCCCAGAGTGGGAGAGGACTGAGCACTGCAACTTCACAGGCGGTCCTGGTTGGACTTCAGAGACAACAGACACGGAGGGTTCTGGTTCTGGGAAGAGTGCAAGACAAATTGAAGACTTTCAGCACTCTGTGACTTTGATTCCACAGATCCACATTCACTTCTGTTGAAATCTTGACGGTAAAAAATACTGATGTGTTAATGCAGAGGTTACATTTCTTGTAGTGCATGTAAAAACATGTTCACCACAATAAAATATTTATTAATTTGGAAATTTGCAAGCCGGATTATTGGAAGAGTAGTCAAGTTAACATTGTTATCTATAACCCGGATGTTATGTAACAATTAAAATATGTAAAATTGTTCATTTAAACTTTTTTCTAATTATTTGTTGTCATATTTACCTGTGACCTGAAGGAATGTTCCTTTCAAAAACATCATGGTATTCATATATTGTTGTACATTTAAACAATAGTAGATCGCCAAATCACTTTTCTCTAGTTTACTAATTTGCAGAACAAATTTTCCTTGCTCTTTTTTGGCTGTGATGCGACGTCCAGTATTTGATGTTCCATGTTCAGCAGAGCTGTAAGATGCCATTGCAGCTAAAAATTCAGGAAAGGTTACAGAAACAAATCGGATCCAAAATAAGATGTTCTGACTTCGAATTTCCTTGTAGGAACATGTCAGAGAGACACTTTGTCCAGGTCCAACAGTCTGAGTGGAAAATGTGTAAGCACCTGTACATGCTGAAGAGAAGAAGAGAAAAAAGAAGACATATTAATAAGAGTCATGTACAGTATGAACATGTCTCCATTGGAACTGAGCATGGACTTGCCTCCACTTTGGAGCAGGAGCAGCAGATGAAGCACGATCCACATTTTCTCCTCTCGTTTGACCAAGTGAACATCAGACCATCTAGACAGCATCTTAAGATTATTGACATGAACCACATCATACCAAATGGGAGGGAACTATTTTGCCGCAATCTCATTGGCTCATCAGTGCCGCCCCTACCTCAGTGGAAATATGTCCACCCAAACGTCTCTTAGTATCTTTTTCTCACAGTGGTTCTATTTGTTTACTACTTTTAATAACTATGCAGTATTTTTGTAGCAAAGGAAACTTTTTTTTCCTTGCAGATTTTATGAATATCAATATTTTATTATTCTATAGCATCTGTGCTGGATTTTGCTAAAACTAGATAGAATTTATTTCATTTTCAAAGGCAACAAAATATATTTTTTTGATTGTCCTTCCATGCCGAATGGAAATAATATTGCATTTCCATTTACTCCCAGAATATTTTGGTTGGCTGTTGTGATGCTGCATCTGGAATGATCCAAAATTGCATGTATAAATGCATGAAATTTAATGTTGCAAGACATTTTTCATATAAGATACATATTATTAATACAACTAAAAAATATCAAACAAATAATTTAAATACGTTTTAATCAGCCTATTAAGTCATCCAGCAGCTTTAAAATTTTAATAGGATGTTGCTTGAATAGGCAATGTCTAATATTTCTATTTTTGACAGTGCAGCTTCCTCCCGCCTCCAAAGACATGCACCTGGGGATAGGTTGATTGGCAACACTAAATTGGCCCTGGTGTGTGAATTTCCAAGAGGGACAAGCGGTAGAAAAAGGATATATATCTTGACACAAACGCAAAAGACGGAGGATTGTATCTCTATTATTTGCTTTGCAGCACGATTGCCTCCTTTCTCGCGCCCATTTGCACTCACATTTTAAACGTGCAAAGTAAAAACGCAAAACAGAACAGTTTCAGTCTTGATAAATCACACCGCGTGTTGTAAATGATTCCATTTGCATCTCCTCCTTCTCGTTTTGTGGGAGTTGTGATCATCAGCAAATATTCTGCATATTCATGAAGACAAACACGTCAAATGCTCATTTAAGAGACACAATCCTGTACGCTGCAGTTTAGTAGATCAGCTTTGTGTGTGTTATCACCTTTTCACCTGTTTTAATACACACACACTTCTAGTAGATCAGTCTCACGATGTAACTCTTCCTTAAAAGTTGACATGCATAAATAAATGAGCTCCTCCCTCAAACAAACACTGTTGAAGTTGAAACTTGTTGTGGTTAACCTTTAAAATAAAAAAAAGGGTGAACTCAGACGGAGTTTTTCTTCCTGTCCAAGTGTGCGACAACTTCATACACGATTGCTGCAACGACTGCACACAGGAAGAATACTAAAAAATGTCAGTACTTTTTATTTACAGTTTGCAGTAAGAAGTGTTGCATTATCATCAGCATAAACTTGTAGGTTAATTAGTGACGTTAGAAATGAACATGATGGATATTTATTTTGGCAGTCAGCACAAAAGTGCAATGTTTTTCATTAGTTCTTCATAGACTTACTACTTGCATCTTTTACCACATTACATTTGCTGTTACTTGCTTCAGGTTACTTTATAAATCATGAGAATGTGAAACATTTTTTTTAAAAGTTGTGCAAAAAAAAAAAAACAACACATCAATTGTACATAAATATTCACAGCCTTTGCCATGAAGCTCAAAAGTGACCTCAGGTGCATCCTGGTTTAACTGATCATCCTTGAGATGTTCCTGCAGCTTAATTGGAGCCCACCTGTGATAAATTCAGTTGGTTGGACATGATTTGTAAATACACACACCTGTCTGTATAGAAGGTCTCATGTTTGTCAATACATGGCAGTGCACAAACCAAGCATGAAGTCAAATGAATTGTTGGAAGACCTCCGACACAGGATTGTCTCGAGGCACAAATCTGGAGAAGTGTACAAAAAATATAATTTCTGCATTGAAGGTCCCAATGAGCACAATGGCCTCCACCATTTGTAAACAGAAGAAGTTTGGAACCACCAGGACTCTATTCTCAGAGCTGGCTTAACTGAGCGATCAAAAGAATAAGGGCTTTAGTCAGGGAGGTGACCAAGAACCCCCATGGTCACTTCTATCGGACTTACATAATTCTTCTGTGGAGAGATGAGAACCTTCCAGAAGGACAACCATCTCTGCAGCAAACCACCAATAAGGCCAAACGGAAGCCATTTCTTTTCAAGACGTTTGCCAAAATGCACCTGAAACAATCGCAGACAATCAGAAACTAAATTCTCCGGTCTGATGAGACAAAAATTTAACTCTTTGGCGTGAATATCAGGCATCATGTTTGGAGGAAACCAGGCGCCGCTCATCACCAGGCATGTACCATCCCGACAGTGAAGCATGGTGGTGGCAGAATAATGATATGGGGATGTTTTTCAGAGGCAGAAACTGGGAGACTAATCAAGATAGAGGGAAAGATGAATTTACAGAGACATCATGGATGAAAATGTGCTCCAGAGCGCTCTTGAAATCAGATTGGAGCGACGATTCATCGTTCAGCAGGACAACGACGTTCAGCAATTTGCCAAAATATCAAAAGAATGGCTTCAGAACAACTCTGTAAACGTCATTCGGCGGCCCAGCCAGAACCCAGAATTGAATCTGAATGAACATCTCTGGAGGGATCTGAAAATGGCTGCACATCATCTACCAACTAAACATTCAGTACAGACACAAACACATACTACCATTTTACCATATTTTCTGTGCTTAATTAAAAAAAAAGCTTAATTGGATCAATTACAGTAATACATTTCATACTATGTCTTTGCAGTGGAACTCCTGACGGCTAAAAACTAAAAGGTCTTACAATTTTAATAATTTTTGGTCCGTCTTCAACTAAGGATTTTCATAGACAAATCTGATTTGTTAGATTTTGCCCATAGTCAGTGATTAGTCGAATCTATGATATTGTGTTTTTTTTAAGGGAGACATAAACAGATTGCGATTAAAGTACCGCATATTGACTGGTCACTAGGTTTCAGTAACGTCACATGAATGTAGATCTAGGCGTTAGGGTGATTCTTCCGAAGTAAATAATAAAATTAAATATACAAGGAATATAGTCTTTCATTAAGCAAACACAAGTGAGATCTTAAAAAGGCTAAACCACTTCAAAAACAACAAATCAATAAGGCAGAGATTGAACGGTGTGAATGGTGCAGCGTTGAGAAGACATCTAACTTAACTAAATGAAGTACCAATAAGTTGTGAAAAAAGTTCCCTTATACAACCCTCCGGAAGGATCTCTACCTTAGCCAGAGGAGACTTACCCCTCTGGGGGAGGAAGCACTTAAAAACCCGTTTTGTGTTAAAATGCAATAATGGGAAAAATTCTAAATACTTATTTTTTCAGTTTAAAATGACAAATGCACATAATTCAAACATACGTACATAATTTTTTTTGCAAAACCTATCCCAATGGAAGGGTCAGCCTCTAAAATTAGTTTTGGATATAAGTGAGATTTACTGTTTTTTTGTTGATGTCAATGAAAATGAAACAAATAAACTAATATTTTAGCAAAATCCAGTACAGATGCTTCTTAATTCATTAGTTTATTGATGTGCTCAAATCTGCAAAGACAAAACAATAATTGCTTGCATAGTTATTACAAGTAAAATGGTTAATGGTCCGTATTTATATAGCTTTTTACTAAATCTGGAATGATACCAAACGCGGTTTACATTATGCATTTTAAAGGGCTTTATGAATAAAGTTGGTATGGTATCACATTCACCATTCCAGCCCGAGTAAACACAAATAACCACTGTGAGAAGATGAAACAAAGAGACCGGAAAAATTGGGTGGACATATTTCCACTGAGGTAGAGGCGGCACTGATGAGCCACTGAGAAGGCAGCAAAATAGTTCCCTCCCATTTGGTATGATGTGGTTCATGTCAATAATATTAAGATGCTGTCTAGATGGTCTGATGTTCACTTGGTCTAACGAGAAGAGAAAATGTGGATCGTGCTTCATCTGCTGCTCCTGCTCCAAAGTGGAGGCAAGTCCATGTTTAGTTCCAATGGAGACATGTTCATACTGTACATGACTCTTATTAATATGTCTTCTTTTTCTCTTTTTTTTCTTCAGCATGTACAGGTGCTTACAACTTTTCCACTCTGACTGTTGGACCTGGAGAAAGTGTCCCTCTGACATGTCCCTACGAGGATATTCCAATTCAGAACATCTTATTTTGGATCCGATTT
Organism: Nerophis lumbriciformis; assembly: GCF_033978685.3. Lineage (NCBI taxonomy): Eukaryota > Metazoa > Chordata > Actinopteri > Syngnathiformes > Syngnathidae > Nerophis > Nerophis lumbriciformis. Next base: position 22,500,522 of record NC_084563.2, on the reverse strand, counting down.
GTTTCTGGAACCTTTCCTGACATTTTAGCTGCAATGGCATCTTACAGCTCTGCTGTACATGTAACATCAAATACTGGACATCGCATCACAGCCAAAAAAGAACAAGGACAATTTGTTCTGCAAATTAGTCAAGTAGAGAAAAGTGATTCGGCGATCTACTATTGTTTAAATGTACAACAATATATGAATACCATGATGTTTTTCAAAGGAACATTCCTTCAGGTCACAGGTAAATATGACAACAAATAATTAGAAAAAAGTTTAAATGAACAATTTTACATATTTTAATTGTTACATAACATCTGTTTATAGATAACAATGTTAACTTGACAACTCTTCCAATAATTCGGATTACAAATATCCAAATTAATAAATATTTTATTCTGATGAACATGTTTTTACATGCACTACAAGAAATGTAACCTCTGCATTAACACATCACAGTATTGTTTACCTTCAAGATTTCAACAGAAGTGAATGTCGATCTGTGGAATCAAAGTCACAGAGTGCTGAAAGACTTCAATTTGTCTTGCACTCTTCCCAGAACCAGAACCCTCCGTGTCTGTTGTCTCTGAAGTCCAACCAGGACCGCCTGTGAAGTTGCAGTGCTCAGTCCTCTCCCACTCTGGGAATGAAACCTGTCAGGATGGACACAAAGTGTCCTGGTTCAGAACTGGACCAGAAAGTGTCCATCCCAGCTTTGTTTACACTCATGACGAATGCAAGAAGATCAAAGATAATTCCACACAGAAATGTGTCCACACTTTCTCAAAGAACGTCAACTCCTCTGAAGCTGGAACTTACTTGTGTGCTGTGATCACATGTGGGAGCATTTTCATGGGAAATCCAATACAAGTCAACATTGAAGGTAAGAATTTATTCAACTGTATCGGCAAATTCATCGTTAGTGTTTGTTACTAAAAATATTGACATTTTTTTAATCACAACCATTCAGATTCCAGCAGCAAGTATGCTATCTTTTTCTTGAGTGCAGCTTTGGCCTTAAGTTTAATCATGTCAGCCTTCCTTATCAACAAGATCAGGACAAAAAACTGTTTTTGCAGCAAAGGTAAGAAAAATCAATCATCATCAGGTTGTTCTTTTATGCTCTTTCTTCAATTTTTCAGCTGGTCCACAAACACTCGATGAAACGTTCAGTCGCGTCCAGCAGGTAAAAGGAAGTTTGTAGAAACGTTCTGTGTATCTTTGCTTGGTTTTCAGCTCCTTCTCATGTCTCACATGACTTGTTTCCTCAGAGAGACGAGAACTCTTTGGTTTATTCCATGCCGACCATTGTCTCCAGGAAAACTGGCAGAGCGAGGCAGACAAATACGAGGGCAGCAGAGGAATTCAGCACGTACACTGACGTGCGTCTTCAAAACTAAATCCTCACGACACAAAATTAAAATGTGTTCTAATACACATTCTGTTACTTTTACAAATTGTTTGTCAATCTTGTTAGAAAACTCTGGGTATGCGCAGGGTCTTAAAGGCCCTCTTTACACTGCACACTAAATCTGATTTTTTTTTGTCCTCAAGTAACTCACATTGGATTTTAAACGCTCCAAAGTGCTAAAAATCAGATATTTTGACATCAGATTTAGGCCACAACAGTCCAAATCCCATTGGAATCTGATCTTTTCAAATGTGACTTCAGTCCAAACGGCAATGCGACCTGATTGCGACCCATATGTGACTTTTTCGAGCAGCCTGCCAACGGATTTGGATATGTCATCTTAACATCCGGTTTCCCTATCCACAAAGTCACAAAGTCTCTTAAGACATTCTTGTGGTTTTCCTACACTGAGGTTTTTGCATTTTGGAGTTCGGTTCCCAAATTCAAGTGCCCTGCCCTGACGCTTGCAGGATTTGATTTTACCCAACATGTCAGGACCATGCCCACTCCCTCACTCCAGAGATCCTCATCTCCAGTCTATTAACTACACTCAGCAGTCCGCTCATCTGCTCATTGCCTCACAACCAATCAGACTCTGCCATTCCACACTCCACACTCACCTGTGACTCATTACCAAACATCTACCTGTATATGTATACCATCCTCAGCCCGGCTGCCTCAGGCAGTATTGTTTGACTTTGAAATACTTTAGCCTGACCACACGGTCCTGTCCGTTTGTAGCAGTTAGCTTTAGTCTTTGTTTGTTGCTGAACTGTTTGTTGCCTTTGACTACATTTTTTCCTACTCTCTTGTACCTTTGCTTGAACTACAGTAAAACCTTTGAAACCTACGCCTGCATCCAAGAATGTCATTACACAACATCATTCAAAGTTTGACTTTTCGGGGCCTAATGTGTTACGGCTCAAGCACCTGCCGCCACACATTCAGCTGTGTGCTCTTCTGAGCGTGTCCTGCGTTCCAGTGCCAGAACGTAGCTACTTGTACCTGTACAGTAAGCCTTACACGTCTCTAGTTTTCCTCGCCTATGTGCTTCCTCGCTCTCTGTGTTTCCCCTCCTCTGTGCTCATCGTGTCTTGTCCTGTGTCGTCATCCTACAGCTCCGCGTCATTCCCTGGTTTCGAGCTGTGTGTCTCGTCTCCCCGGATCCCCTCTGGACTTCCTACTGCCTCCCCGGATCTCGACCTCTCGCGTGCCCCCTGGACAACGACGCCTCGCTCCATTCCCTGACCGCTGGCAGGGGATGGAGGCAGGCTCGGAGGTCCGGTAACACTCAACATATAATCGCTTCACATAGTCACACCACACGGATTTGGATTAATTACACACATCATTCTTTTGTATTAAGAATGATGTGTGCAGTGTCCTTCTCCACTGTACCGTTACATAATGTGTCTTTGTGAAACAGATGTTCATAAAGATGCGGCAATGTTATCTTGTCATGTGACACGTCATGAGTTAGTTAACGGATTTTGCTTTTATTTTGGACCAAAACCTATTCCACAGTGACACCCTTTTGGCTGAAATGCCGTTTGAATGATTGTTAAAATAATGGGTGAATGTTTACTGGTTTTCAAAATTAAATTATTTCATTTTGTTACCAAAGAAAATAAAATGATCTTGTTTTTTTTGTTTTGTTTTTTTAGCAAAATCTAGCATAGATATCATGTAGATTTTTGGTTTATCGACGCACAAAAATCTGCAAAGACAAATACGTTTTTTCTTTGCCACAGAAAGACTGCATAGTTAACAAACCTGCACTACCACAAGCTAATGCCACAAAATGGTGTCTGTACTGTAAAATTCAAATTTGAATGACAATAAAGGAAGTCTAAGTCTAAACGTAGTGAACCAAAAAAAACACACTTTGAAAATATAGCACAAACAGACTGGAATGTTTTGGCTGACATTCTTCCACTGAGGTAGAGGTGACACAGATGGCGGCCAATGAGGTCGATTTGAAATAACTCCCTCCCATTTGGTATGATGTGGTTCATGTCAATAATATTAAGATGCTGTCTAGATGGTCTGATGTTCACTTGGTCCAACGAGAAGAGAAAATGTGGATCGTGCTTCATCTGCTGCTCCTGCTCCAAAGTGGAGGCAAGTCCATGTTTAGTTCCAATGGAGACATGTTCATACTGTACATGACTCTTATTAATATGTCTTCTTTTTCTCTTCTTCTCTTCAGAATGTACAGGTGCTTACACCTTTTCCACACAGACTGTTGGACTTGGACAAAATGCCTCTTTAACATGTGTCCTGGAGAAAAATTCAGAGTATGAATATTTATTTTGGGTCCGACTTGTTTCCGGAACCTTTCCTGAAGCTTTAGTCACACTGTCATATGTAGGTCTCGGTTCTGATAAACATGGAACATTAAAGACTGGACCTCGCATCACAGCCAAAAAAGAACGAGAAACTTTTGATCTACAAATGAATCTACAAATGAATCAAGTGGAGAAAAGTGATACGGCGATCTACTATTGTTTAAAAATACATTTAGGTAACTGGATGTTTTTGAATGGGATATTTCTTCAAGTTACAGGTAAATATATACAACAATTGTTCATACTTTAAGTGTTACATACCGTCTGATAACGATGGTAACTTGACTGGTCACAGAGTACTGAACATTTTCAAATTGTCTTGCACTCTTCCCAGAACCAGAACCCTCCGTGTCTGTTGTCTCTGAAGTCCAACCTAGACTACCCGTGAAGTTCCATTGCTCAATCCTCTCCCACTCTGGGAATGAAACCTGTCAGGATGGACCCAAAGTGTCCTGGTTCAGAACTGCACCAGGCAGCGTCCATCCCAGCTTTGTTTTCACTCATGACGAATGCAAGAAGATCAAGGATAACTCCACGCAGAATTGCTTCCACACTTTCTCAAAGACCCTCAGCTCCCCCGATGCTGGAATTTACATGTGTGCTGTGGTCACATGTGGGAGGATTTTCATGGGAAATCCAATAAAAGTCAACATTAAGGGTGAGAATTTATTAATCTGTATTGACTTATTCATCATTAATGTTTAATGCTATGAATACTGACAGTTTGTTTTTTTAATCACAACCGTCCAGATTCCAGCAACTGTGATTAAAACAAGTATGTTATCTTTGTTTTGAGTGCTTCTTTGGTCTTTAACTTCTTCATGTCAGCTTTCCTCATCACCAAGATCAGGACAAACATCAGTTTTTGCTGCAAAGGTAAGAAAAAAGCGCATTATCAGTCATCATTAGGTTGTTGCTTTCTTATTTGTCTTCAAATTTTCAGCTGGTCCACAAACACTCGATGAAACGTTCAGTCACGTCCAGCAGGTAAAAAGAAGTTTGTAGAAACTTTTTGTGCATCTTTGCTTGGTTTTCAGCTTCTTCTTATGTCTCACATGACTTGTTTCTTTAGAGAGACGAGGACTCTTTGGTTTATTCCATGCCATCGTCTCCAGGAAAACTGACAAGGCGAGGCAGACAAATACGAGGGCAGCAGAGGAATTCAACACGTACACTGACGTGTGTCATCATGACTCAATCCTCACCACACAACATTAAAATGTGTTCAGATACACATTCTGTTAATATTACATATTCTCATACTTTTTTCCCTGTAAGAACATGAAAATGGAGACACAGAGATGAGGTAGGAATAAATAAGCTCTGCTTCTTCCTGCTCCTTTTCGGACTTGTTGATTTTATGTGATTGTAAATGTGATGTTCTTCAATGTAACTTGTTAAAATAAATATTCCCAATACTGCAAAAAGGCTTTGGAAATTATTTTAAAGTTTTATTGTCCTTTTTAAGGCACTGATTGAAATTCTTGGAAATCTAAATGATCAAGGCAATGTTTTTCATCTTTATAAAAACATTATTGTTGCCAGGCTTTTTCTTTGTCATATGTTGGAACCACGACCAAGAGGACCTTGTGATTTATTGTGATTTTCAAGTACCCTGAAGTAAGTAACAGCAAATGTAATGTGGTGTAAGATGTGAGTAGTAGGTCTAGCCATGAAAACTAATGAAAAACTTTGTACTTTTGTGCTGACTGCCAAGATAAATATCCACCATGTTTATTTCTAACATCACTATCCAACATTCATGTGTATGCTGATGATAATGCAACACTTCTTACTGCAAACTGTAAACAAAAAGTATTGGACATGTTTCAGTATTCCTGTTGTATGGAGTCGTTGCAACAATGAAGTTGAAACACACTTGGAAAGGAAGAAAAAGTCCCTCTAAGTGTACACTTTTTTTATTTTAAAGATCAACCTCAACAAGTTGGTTTGAGAGACTTTTAAGTGTGTGTGACAGAGAAAGAGTTACAGACTGAGACACAAAGGGCCTGATCTACTAAAAGTGTGCATGTTAAGCTATGTAGCTTAACTACATTTTCCAGTAATTTGACGGTAGCTTCTCTGCTTTTTTGAACGAGTAGCTTTTCCTGAAGCTTAGCTGCTTTTAGACCCATGTAGCTAGGTAGTGGTGTATCTTTGTTGCTCATGTGATGGGTGATGAGCCAAGAAGACACCAACAAGGAATCGTCGAACAAAAAGCTTTATTTGTTTCATCAAGCCTCAGACTGGAACTGCAGCTTCCAGGAGAAAGAGTATGGGCCTGATTACTCTTCTGATGTCCTCTCGGACCACTGTCCTTAAATACCTTTTGCACAATGACCCCCACTCTTTGTAACTCTAACTTTGAAGCTGGCCAGTGTGGACAAAGCCCAGTTTGTTGTTTGGCCAGTCAATCTTTCCCTGACATTAGTCCTCTGATCAGTTTGAGTCGGGTGACCTCCGACCCCTATCCTCTACTCCTACCTGTGGGGGCTTCCCGCTAAATGTTGCTAATGTATTTACACTTCCTCCAAACCTGCATTCCTTTAAGATTCCAATTGTCATGGGGGCAAGAGCCACCACTCTCAAGAGAGCTTGTGATAGACATCTGCACCCGAATCTAACTAAGGGCATATTTCCTTAGTAGAATAATCCTGTAAAGGATGCTGTGACCAAATACAAACACATGCTAGTTCACAATCATATAAGAAAATGGTACATGGTATAATGTACCACAGTAGCTTACATCAAAGCTACAAGCTACAAAGAGAGAAAAAGGACTGTGAATCTAGGCCAAAAAAATGATGGAGAAAATATAATGACCTGGATGAAGATACAGATAACATACAGAGAACATCCATAATGGATGGTTGTTGTTCGTATGATGAGTCACAATTGGCTAAGGTTAGGATGAAACATTACGGACTGGCTAATTAGAAGCAAAATAAGGCGGGTCATCGAAACCAGGAAGCAAAATCATAACAGCACTCATGTCACTTGACGACGAAGGAGTCAGAGACAGGGGGACGCTTCAAGCTGACCACTCAAAAGATAGAAAGAAACCTACTTGAAAATGGCAGAGGGACATTCTCCTGCAGATTATATTTTTTTCTAATGATATAGATGACGTGCAGGAAACCCAAAATAATGCCTGTCCTTAGCAGTAATGAACTTGGCGGTAGCTTAGCTACTTTTTTAACGAGTAGATTTTCCAGTAGCTTAGCTGCTTATAGACCCATGTAGCTAGGTAGTGGTGTATCTTTGTTGGTCGTGTGATGGGTGATGAGCCAAGAAGACACCAACGAGGAATCGTCGAACAAAAAGCTTTATTTGTTTCATCGAGCCTCAGACTGGAACTGCAGCTTCCAGGAGAAAGAGTATGGGCCTGATTACTCTTTTGATGTCCTCTTGGACCACTGTCCTTAAATACCTTTTGCACAATGACCCCCACTCTTTGTAACTCTAGCCTTGAAGCCAGCCAGTCTGGACAATGCCCAGTTTGTTGTTTGGCCAGTCAATCTTTCCCTGACATTATTCCTCTGATCAGTTTGAGTCGGGTGACCTCCGACCCCTATCCTCTACTCCTACCTGTGGGGGCTTCCCGTCAGATGTTGCTAATGTATTTACACTTTTTCCAAACCTGCATTCCTTTAAGATTCCAATTGTCATGGGGGCAAGAGCCACCACTCTCAAGAGAGCTTGTGATAGACATCTGCACCCGAATCTAACTAAGGGCATATTTCCTTAGTAGGATAATCCTCTAAAGGATGCCGTGACCAAATACAAACACATGCTAGTTCACAATCATATAAGAAAATGGTACACGGTATAATTTACCCCAGTAGCTTATATCAAAGCTACAAGCTATAAAGAGAGAACAATGACTGCGAATCCAGGCCAACGAAAAAATATGGAGAAAATACAATATGAGTGAGAGTGAACATCCATGATGTTTTGTTGGTGTTCGTATGATGAGTCCCATTTGCCTAAAGTTAGGGTGAAACATTACGGACTGGCCAATCAGATGCAAGATAAGGCGGGTCATCGAAACCAGGAAGCAAAATCATAACAGACACACACTCATGTCACATGACAACGAAGCAGTCGGAGACAGACGGACGCTTCAAGCTGACGACTCAAAAAAAAAAAGTCAGGTCACCTCCGACCCATATCCTCTACACCTACCTGTGGGGGCTTCCTGCCAGATGTTGCTCATGTCTTTACACTTCCTCCAAACCTGCATTCCTCTAGGATTCCAATTGCCTTACACCGCTCTCTAGAGAGCTTGTCATGGACATCTGCACCCGAAGCTAACTAAGGGCATATTTCCTTAGTAGAATAATCCTAAGGATTCTGTGACCAAATACAAACACATGCTAGTTCACAATCATCCAGTCCATTTGTACACTCTCAGTCACATTAACAATAATATTATACATGTGGGCCCATAGATATAAATGTTGTTAAATGTAGCTTTGATGTAACGAGCTACTTTTGCCGTGTAGCTTGTAGTGTAGCTTACTACAACTCTCTAGTGATAGCTTCCCCTGGAGCTTAGCCACATTTAATCGAGATTAACTTGTAGCTAAGCTTACTAAATGTTCCAAGTAGCTTGCTCTTCACTGGTCCTTGGCCATATTTAGACAAATGTATGCGTGTCTCACTCTGTAACTCTTTCTCTGTCACACACACTTAAAAGTCTCTCAAACAAACACTGTTGAAGTTAAAACTTGTTGTGGTTAACCTTTAAAAAAAAAAAAAGTGTGAACTAAGAATAACTTTTTCTTTCTGTCCAAGTGTGCTTCAACTTCATGCACGATTGTTGCAACAACTTTCAGCAAGTAATACTGAAACATGTCCAATACTTTTTATTTACAGTTTGGAATAAGAAGTGTTGCATTATCATCAGCATACACATGAATGTTGGATAGTGACGTTAGAAATAAACATGGTGGATATTTAACTTGGCAGTCAGCACAAAAGTACAAAGTTTTTCATTAGTTTTCATGGCTAGATCTACTACTCACATCTTTCACCACATTACATTTGCTGTTACTTGCTTCAGGTTACTTTGAAATCTTTAAGTATTAGGAATAGTTCAGTTAATTTAGACATTAACTGAACATCACATTTACACTCAAATATAATCAACATGACCGAAAAGGAGCCGGAAGAAGAAGAACGTATTTATTCCCACGTCTTGTTTGTGTCTCCATTATCATTTTATTACAGGAAAAATGTATAAGAGTAATATAATGTGTATAAGAACACATTTTAATTTTGTTTCGTGAGAACTGAGTCACAAAGATAGACATCGGCGTACGTGCTGAATTCCTCTGCTGCCTTGGTATTTGTCTGCCTCGCTTTGCCAGTTTTCCTGGAGACAATGGTCGGCATGGAATAAACCAAAGAGTCCTTGTCTCTCTGAGGAAACAAGTCATGTGAGACATGAGCAGAAGCTGAAAACCAAGCAAAGATGCACAGAACGTTTCTACAAACTTCCTTTTACCTGCTGGACGTGACTGAACGTTTCATCGAGTGTTTGTGGACCTGCTGAAAAATTGAAGAAAAAGCATAAAAGAACAACCCACTGATGATTGATAATGCGCGTTGTTTCTTACCTTTGCAGCAAAAACATTGTTTTGTCCTGATTTTGTTGATGAGGAAGGCTGACATGATGAAACTTAAGGCTAAAGCAGCACTCAAGCTAAATATAACATAATTGTTTGAATCAAGTTGCAACCATCTGGATGGTTATGATAAAAAAACAGTCAATATTTTTGGCAAGAAAAACTTATGTTAAATTCATCAATACTAATGATTTAATATTTACCTTGGGTGTTGTTGACTTTTATTGGATTTGCCATGAAAATCCTCCCACATGTGACCACAGCACACAAGTAAGTTCCAGCATCAGAGGAGTTGACGTTCTTTGAGAAAGTGTGGACACATTTCTGTGTGGAATTATCTTTGATCTTCTTGCATTCGTCATGAGCGTAAACAAAGCTGGGATGGACACTTTCTGGTCCAGTTCTGAACCAGGACAATTTGTGTCCATCCTGACAGGTTTCATTCCCAGAGTGGGAGAGGACTGAGCACTGCAACTTCACAGGCGGTCCTGGTTGGACTTCAGAGACAACATACACGGAGGGTTCTGGTTCTGGGAAGAGTGCAAGACAAATTGAAGTCTTTCAGCACTCTGTGACTTTGATTCCACAGATCGACATTCACTTCTGTTGAAATCTTGAAGGTAAAAAATACTGTGATGTGTTAATGCAGAGGTTACATTTCTTGTAGTGCATGTAAAAACATGTTCATCACAATAAAATATTTGTTAATTTGGATATTTGTAAGCCGAATTATTGGAAGAGTAGTCAAGTTAACATTGTTATCTATAAACAGATGTTATGTAACAATTAAAATATGTAAAATTGTTCATTTAAACTGTTTTCTAATTATTTGTTGTCATATTTACCTGTGACCTGAAGGAATGTTCCTTTCAAAAACATCATGGTATTCGTATAATGTTGTACATTTAAACAATAGTAGATCGCCGAATCACTTTTCTCTACTTGACTAATTTGCAGAACAAATTTTCCTTGCTCTTTTTTGGCTGTGATGCGACGTCCAGTATTTGATGTTCCATGTTCAGCAGAGCTGAAAGATGCCATTGTAGCTAAAGTGTCAGGAAAGGTTCCAGAAACAAATCGGATCCAAAATAAGATGTTCTGACTTCGAATTTCCTCGTAGGAACATGTCAGAGAGACACTTTGTCCAGGTCCAACAGTCTGAGTGGAAAATGTGTAAGCACCTGTACATGCTGAAAAGAAGAAGAGAAAAAAGAAGACATATTAATAAGAGTCATGTACAGTATGAATATGTCTCCATTGGAACTGAGCATGGACTTGCCTCCACTTTGGAGCAGGAGCAGCAGATGAAGCACGATCCACATTTTCTCCTCTCGTTTGACCAAGTGAACATCAGACCATCTAGACAGCATCTTAAGATTATTGACTTGAACCACATCATACCAACTGGGAGGGAACTATTTTGCTGCTATCTCATTGGCTCATCAGTGCCGCCCCTACCTCAGTGGAAATATGTCCAACCAAACGTCTCTTTGTATATTTTTCTCACAGTGGTTCTATTTGTTTACTACTTTTAATAACTATGCAGTATTTTTGTAGCAAAGGAAACTTTTTTTGTCCCTGCAGATTTTATGAATATCAATATATTATTATTCTATAGCATTTGTGCTGGATTTTGCTAAAACTAGATAGAATTTATTTCATTTTCAAAGGCAACAAAATATTTTTTTTTGATTGTCCTTCCATGCCAAATGGAAATAATATTGCATTTCCATTTACTCCCAGAATACTTTGGTTCGCTATTGTGATGGTGCATCTGGAATGATCCAAAATTGCATGTAAAAATGCATGAAATTTAATATTGCAAGACATTTTTCATATAAGATACATATTATTAATACAACTAAAAAATATCAAACAAATAATTTAAATACGTTTTAATCAGCCTAATAAGTCATCCAGCAGCTTTAAAATTTTAATAGGATGTTGCTTGAATAGGCAATGTCTAATATTTCTATTTTTGACAGTGCAGCTTCCTCCCGCCTCCAAAGACATGCACCTGGGGATAGGTAGATTGGCAACACTAAATTGGCCCTGGTGTGTGAATTTCCAAGAGGGACAAGCGGTAGAAAAAGGATATATATCTTGACACAAACGCAAAAGACGGAGGATTGTATCTCTATTATTTGCTTTGCAGCACGATTGCCTTTCCTTTCTCTCGCCCATTTGCACTCACATTTTAAACGTACAAAACGCAAAACAGAACAGGTTCAGTCTTGATAAATCACACCGCGTGTTGTAAATGATTCCATTTGCATCTCCTCCTTCCAGTATTGTGGGTGTTGTGATCATCAGCAAATATTCTGAATATTCATGAAGACAAACATGTCAAATGCTCATTTAGTAGATCAGCTTTGTGTGTGTTATCACCTTTTCACCTGTTTTAATACACGCACACTTTGAGTAGATCAGTCTCACGATGTAACTCTTCCTTAAAAGTTGACATGCATAAATAAATGAGCTACTCTCTCAAACAAACACTGTTGAAGTTGGAACTTGTTGTGGTTAACCTTTGAAATAAAGAATAGTGTGAACTCAGACTGAGTTTTTCTTCCTGTCCAAGTGTGCGACAACTTCATGCACGATTGCTGCAACGACTGCACACAGGAAGAATACTAAAAAAAGTTCAGTACTTTTTATTTGCAGTTTACAGTAAGAAGTGTTGCATTATCATCAGCATAAACTTGTAGGTTAATTAGTGACGTTAGAAATGAACATGGTGGATATTTATTTTGGCAGTCAGCAGAAAAGTACAACGTTTTTCTTTAGTTTTCATTGATAGGCTTCCTACTTGCATCTTTTATCACATTACATTTGCTGTTACTTGCTTCAGGTTACTTTATAAATCATGAGAATGTGAAACATTTTTTTAAAAAGTTGTGCAAAAAAAAAAAAAAATGACATCAATTGTACATAAATATTCACAGCCTTTGCCATGAAGCTCAAAAGTGACCTCAGGTGCATCCTGGTTTAACTGATCATCCTTGAGATGTTCCTGCAGCTTAATTGGAGCCCACCTGTGATAAATTCAGTTGGTTGGACATGATTAGTAAATGCACACACCTGTCTGTATAGAAGGTCTCATGTTTGTCAATACATGGCAGTGCACAAACCAAGCATGAAGTCGAATGAATTGTTTGTAGACCTCTGACACAGGATTGTCTCGAGGCACAAATCTGGAGAAGTGTACAAAAAATATAATTTCTGCATTGAAGGTCCCAATGAGCACAATGGCCTCCACCATTTGTAAACAGAAGAAGTTTGGAACCACCAGGACTCTATTCTCAGAGCTGGCTTAACTGAGCGATCAAAAGAAGAAGGGCTTTAGTCAGGGAGGTGACCAAGAACCCCCATGGTCACTTCTATCGGACCTACAGAATCTTTCTGTGGAGTGATGAGAACCTTCCAGAAGGACAACCATCTCTTCAGCAAACCACCAATAAGGCCAAACGGAAGCCATTTCTTTTCAAGACGTTTGCCAAAATGCACGTGAAACAATCGCAGACCATCAGAAACTAAATTCTCTGGTCTGATGAGACAAAAATTGAACTCTTTGGCGTGGATATCAGGCATCATGTTTGGAGGAAACCAGGTGCCGCTCATCACCAGGCATGTACCATCCCGACAGTGAAGCATGGTGGTGGCAGAATCATGATATGGGGATGTTTTTCAGCGGCAGGAACTGGGAGACTAATCAAGATAGAGGGAAAGATACATGTACAGAGACATCTTGGATGAAAATGTGCTCCAGAGCGCTCTTGAAATCAGATTGGAGCGACGGTTCATCGTACAGCAGGACAACGACGCTGAGCACTTTGCCAAAATATCAAAAGAATGGCTTCAGAACAACTCTGTAAACGTCCTTCGGCGGCCCAGCCAGAACCCAGACTTGAATCTGATTGAACATCTCTGGAGGGATCTGAAAATGGCTGCACATCATCTACCAACTAAACATTCAGTACAGACACAAACACATACTACCATTTTACCATATTTTCTGTGTTTAGTAAAAAAATAAAAGCTTAATTGGATCAATTACAGTAAAATATTTCATACCATGTGTTTGCAGTGGAACTTCTGACGGCTAACAACTAAAAGGTCTTACAGGTTTAATAATTTTTGGTCTGTCTTCAACTAAGGATTTTCATAGACGAATCTGATTTGTTAGATCTTGCCCATAGTCAGTGATTAGTCGAATCTATGATATTGTGTTTTTTTAAGGGAGACATAAACAGATTGTGATTAAAGTACCACATACTGACTAGTCACTAGTTTTCAGCAACGTCACAAGGCGTTAGGGTGATTCTTCCGAAGTAAATAATTAAAAATAAATATACAATGAATATAGTCTTTCATTAAAGGGGAACATTATCACCAGACCTATGTAAGCGTCAATATATACCTTGATGCTGCAGAAAAAAGACCATATATTTTTTTATACGATTTCCGAACTCTAAATGGGTGAATTTTGGCAAATTAAGCGCCTTTCTTTTATTCGCTCTCGGAGTGATGACGTCACAACGTGACGTCACATTGGGAAGCAATCCGCCATTTTCTCAAACACATTACAGACACCTAGTCAAATCAGCTCTGGTTTTTTCCGTTTTTTCGACTGTTTTCCGTACCTTGCAGACATCATGCCTCGTCGGTGTGTTGTCGGAGGGTGTAACAACACGAACAGGGACGGATTCAAGTTGCACCAGTGGCCCAAAGATGCGAAAGTGGCAAGAAATTGGACGTTTGTTCCGCACACTTTACCGACGAAAGCTATGCTACGACAGAGATGGCAAGAATGTGTGGATATCCTGCGACACTCAAAGCAGATGCATTTCCAACGATTAAGTCAAAGAAATCTGCCGCCAGACCCCCATTGAATCTGCCGGTGTTAAGTGTATAGACGGTTGGAAGGAGATGGCACAACAGCAGAAGTATAACTCAATAATATTTATTGAGTGATTGATGAATACATAGTGTATGCTACTATGTTTTTGAATGTGAGCTATGTGCTGGGATTAACATGTGAAGATACCTTAAGGGGTGTTGTCAAGTGTGTTGAATGAGGGCGTCCAAATCCAGAGGGAAAAGAGGTAAGGAAGTCCAATGTCCAAACGGGGTGGTGGAAGGAGAGTGCAAGTCCGGTGTCCAAAAGGGGGTCGTGATGCAGGAGAGAGCGTTCAAGGTACAAGCAGAGTGTCGATATCAGGAGGGCAATCCAGGTCCAGGGGGAAAAGGAAGTTGACACTGAGACACGAGACTGGGGAACAAAAGGGAGACGAATATGATCAGACCAGGACACAAAGAAACAAGCTACAAGAGATAATACTGGTGGGAAGTCAGAGACGTGAAGCTTACTGTGAACAGGGCTACGTTCCGACGTCGATTAGTCAGCGGCGAGGCTCTTTATCCTGTTGTCTGTATTCACTGCCAGCTGTGCTGATTGAAGATTGAAGCCGGCTGCGGCGGCGTGTGGGCGCGGTCTGCGCAGCGTGTGTGGGGGCGTGTCCAGAAGCGCTCACAGTGGAGCCGCTGAGTGCTCCTGCAGAAGAGGGAAAGGCAGACTGCGCATGTGCTGTAACAGTGCCACCCCCCTTATGCGAGGCCCCCGACGAGCGCCTAAGAGCTCCTGGATTGGCTCGATAGAATTCCTCCAGTAGTGAAGGATCGGCAAGGTAGGAAGCAGGGATCCAAGACCTATCCTCAGGCCCATAACCCTCCCAATCGACTAAATAAACTAACCCCCTACCTTGTCTGCAGACCCCGAGGATTTCTTTAACAGTCCAAACTGGGTCACCGTTGTCCAAAATTCTGGGAGGAGGAGGAGTGGGGTCAGGGGAAGAAAGTGGAGAGCTAGCAATAGGCTTAATTTGGGAAACATGGACCACAGGGTGTCGCTTGACTGAGGGGTGTAAGGATAATTTTACTGCAACCGGGTTTATTATGGCCTCTATAGTATAAGGTCCGAGAAAACGGGGTGCTAGTTTACGGGATGATACCTGTAGATGAAGATCCTTAGCCAGTAAAAGAACTTGTTGACCCGGAAAGTACGAAGGGGCCGGAATGCGTCTTCTATTTGCACTGCGGCACATCCTCTCGGAGGACTTTAGCAGAGAGGCCCGAGCGGCTTTCCAGACTTGACGGCATCTCTTGATGTGTTTGCGGGATGAAGAAACACCTGCTTCAATCTCCTGTTGAGGAAACATAGGTGGCTGGTACCCCAGTGAACACTCAAATGGTGACAACCCGGTAGCTGAGCTCTTCAAAGAATTGTAGGCAAACTCATCCCAGGGCAGAAACTTGCTCCACGAAGAAAGTTGCCTGGTGGATATACAACGCAGCATGGTCTTTCTGCTTGGCCGTTGCTCTGAGGATGATAACCAGAGGTTAGACTGACCGTGGCCCCAATTCCCTTGCAAAAAGTCTGCCACACACGGGATGTGAACTGAGGACCACGGTCTGAGACAATGTCCACAGGAATGCCATGTTGCTTGACTATGTGGGTAGTGAGCAGATCAGCAGTCTCGGAGGAAGATGGAAGTTTTGGTAAAGGAACAAAATGTGCAGCCTTGGAAAATCGGTCAATGATGGTGAGTATAGTGGTGTTACCTTGGGAAGGGGGAAAGCCAGTGATGAAATCCAGAGAGATGTGTGACCAAGGGCGACTGGGGATGGGAAGAGGACACAGCAGTCCTGCCGGCGGTCTGTGGGACGGTTTATTTCGAGCACAAGTACTACATGCGGCGATAATCTCACGGGTATCATTAGCCATGGATGGCCACCAGAACCGCCGGCGGATGAAAGAAAGGGTGCGCTGAAATCCCGGATGGCAGGAGAAGACACTGGAATGCCCCCAGTCCAGAACCCGAGGTCGTAGCTCGCGAGGAACAAAGAGTCTGTTTGGAGGTCCCCCCCCAGGTCCCAGACTAACCTTCAGGGCGTCTTTGACCAGACCTTCCACTTCCCATGTGATCATGCCGATAATTCTGGAGGAAGGGAGGATGGTTTCCTCCTGGGTGTTATAAGTGGTCTCCTCCGAGAACTGACGGGAGAGGGCGTCAGCCTTGGTGTTTCGAGAGCCAGGTCTGAAAGAAAGTATATAGTCAAAATGACTAAAGAATTGGGACCATCGGGCCTGTCGGTCATTAAGTCTTTTGGCCGACCGGACATGCAGAAGATTACGGTGGTCCGTGAGGACCTAAAACTGATGTTTGGCCCCTTACAGCCAATGTCTCCACTCTCTCAAGGCCTCGTGGACAGCGAGCAACTCCCGATTACCAGCGTCATAATTTCGTTCCGCAGGGGATAAACGTCTCGAAAAGAAAGCACAAGGATGGACCTTGTTGTCCTGCTTGTAGCGTTGGGAGAGGACTGCCCCAATACCGGAATCGGAAGCGTCCACCTCCACGATAAATGGGCAGTCTGGGTCCGGATACACAAAGATGGGTGCAAAAACGAAACTCCTCTTGAGGCACCAAAAAGCCATTCCCGCTTCTCGGTCCCACTGAAAAGGTATGTTGGTTGAAGTCAGTGCATGGAGAGGTGCAGCCAACTTACTGAAGTCTTTTATGAAGCGTCTGTAGAATCCAGCAAATCCCAGGAAACGTCGCAGCTCAGTTCGTGTAGTGGGTTGAGGCCATTCTACCACTGCCTTCACCTTCTTGGGGTCAGCCTTGATATGACCCTTTTCAATGACAAAACCAAGGAAATCAACAGAAGAGGAATGAAACTCACATTTCTCAGCTTTGATGAAGAGACGGTTCTCCAGTAAGTGTTGCAGGACGAGACGGACATGCTGTTGATGTTCCAGTGGGTCTTTGGAGAAGATAAGTATATCATCCAGATAAACGACTACAAAGCGGTCAATCATGTCCCTGAGGATGTCGTTAACGAGGGTCTGGAAAACTGCAGGGGCATTGGTCAGACCAAAGGGCATTACCCTATATTCGAAATGGCCCAGGTGAGTATTAAATGCAGTTTTCCATTCGTCTCTCTCTCTGATGCGTAACAGATGATAAGCGTTGCGCAGATCTAGTTTAGTGAAGATGGTGGCCGGAGTGAGAGGTTCGAAAGATGAATTGAGTAGGGGTAAAGGATATTTATTCTTTATGGTGATGGAGTTGAGTTGCCGGTAATCGATACATGGCCGAAGGGATCCATCCTTCTTCCTGACAAAAAAAAAAAAACAGCGGCCACAGGTGACTTGGATGGTGTATTATACCAGAGGCCAGGGACTCGGAGATGTAGTCCCTCATGGCTTTCTTCTCAGGAAGGGAAAGGTTGTATAGTCGACTGGATGGAAGGACTGTGTTGGGAACAAGATCAATAGCGCAGTCGTATGGTCTGTGGGGTGGAAGAGATAAGGCTTGGTCTTTACTGAAGACTGCGGCCAAGTCATGATAAGTCTCCGGGATACGGGAGAGGTCAATCGGGGGAGAAACCGATCTAAGTCTTTCAGGGGTTACCACAGCAGAACGGAGACAGTTAGCATGACAATGGTTGCTCCAGGCCAGTATTTTGCCAGTCGACCAGGAAATGTGGGGGTCATGAAGACTCAGCCAGGATCGGCCGAGGACAAGGGGCGCTACCGGAGCATCCAGAACCCAGAAGCTGATGGTCTCTGTGTGGTTACCAGAAAGTGTAAGAAATAAAGGTTTAGTGCGATGTTTAATTGGCCCTAAAGGATGACCATCTAAGGCCTGGGCAGGAACAAAAGTCTCTAGTGAAATTAACGGAATACCATTTTCATTGGCATACCTTAAGTCGAGGAAGCTCTCGTCGGCCCCGGAGTACACATAGGCCTCCACCGATAGCGTCCTATCCTCCCAAGTCAAGGTAGCAGGGAACAGGATACTTGGGTCCCTCCTGAAAAAAGGTGTGGGGGTTGTGGTATGGCTCACCAGGATCCCCTTGACTGGTGAGCCCGATCTTTTGGCCGAAAGGGGCAGTTGCGAATATGATGGTCTGCCATACCACAGTATAGACATAGATGTGGTTGAAACCTTCGTTCACGTTCTTCAAAGGTAAGTTGAGATCTACCAATCTGCATGGGTTCTGGAAAAGGACTTGGACTCGGATTAACTGTGCCTGTCTGTCTCGGGAAGATCCGGTTGGTAGAACGAGGAGGTCTTGCCATAGCCGTGCTGCCGAAGTCACTCTCCCTTTCCGCTTCTCGTTCCGAAAGTCGCTGATCAAACAAGAGAGCTAGTTCAATAAGTTCATGACAAGAAGAGGGCCGGTCTCGCATCAATCCATCTTTGATAGTCTCATTAAGCCCTCTCCTGTAGGCACTCAGAAGAGCTTTGTCATCCCAACCACTCTCGGCTGCCAAAGTGCGGAACTCCAGGGTGTAGTTAGTCACAGATCGGGGGCCCTGTCTGAGGGAATGGAGCCTAGAGGCAGCGTCTCTTCCATCCGCAGGATGATCAAAAACAGCCAAAAACTCTTTACGAAAAGTGGCATAATTAGAGTTGAAGCCCAAAGTTTTGTTAAGGGCAGAAGTGGCCCACTTAAGAGCAGGACCCGAAAATAGGGAGAACAAAAAGGCTATCTTGGCCCCATCATTAGCATAGCGAGAGGGTTGGTGTAGAAAAATAAACTCACATTGAGTCAGGAAGCCACGACAAAGATCAAAATCCCCCTCAAAAATTTTAGGACTGGCTATTTTGGGTTCGCGAAGGGAAGACGGTCCCTCGGTGGCAAGTGTCTCGGAGGTGCTTAAACTGGGTGTGGAAGGTGTCTCTTGACCGAGACTGAGTTTGTCTATTCTAGACAGCAGATTAGCAAACGCGACATCAAGTTTGTCCTCCAAGGTGGTAAATCGTGCCTGGTGCTGTCGAAGGACAGACTCGATGGCAGATACGTCTTTAGGAGGGGAGGATCGGACCAAAGTGCCGGGTAGAGCTCTTGTTGCGCCGTCTGGTTCCATATTTGGTCGGAACGTACTGTTAAGTCTATAGACGGGTGGAAGTAGATGGCACAAGAGCAGAAGTATAACTCAATAATATTTATTGAGTGATTGATGAATACATAGGATGTGTATGCTACTATGTGTTTGAATGTGAGCTATGTGCTGGGATTAACATGTGAAGATACCTTAAGGGGTGTTGTCAAGTGTGCTGAATGAGGGCGTCCAAATCCAGAGGGAAAAGAGGTAGGGAAGTCCAATGTCCAAACGGGGTCGTGGAAGGAGAGTGCAAGTCCGGTGTCCAAAAGGGGGTCGTAATGCAGGAGAGAGCATCCAAGGTAGAAGCAGGGTGTCGTTATCAGGAGGGCAATCCAGGTCCAGGGGGGAAAGGAAGTTGACACTGAGACTGGGGAACAAAAGGGAGACAAATATGATCAGACCAGGACACAAGGAAACAAGCTACAGGAGATAATACTGGTGGGAAGTCAGAGACGTGAAGCTTACTGCGAACAGGGCTACGTTCCGACGTCGATTAGTCAGCGGCGAGGCTCTTTATCCTGTTGTCTGTAATCACTGCCAGCTGTGCTGATTGAAGATTGCTGCCGGCTGCGGCGGCGTGTGGGCGAGGTCTGCGCAGCGTGTGTGGGGGCGTGTCCAGAAGCGCTCACAGTGTAGCCGCTGAGTGCTCCTGCAGAAGAGGGAAAGGCAGACTGCGCATGTGCTGTAACAGCCGGCGTGTGTTAGCAATTCAGGGACAAAGGCCCTCGCTAGCACGGCAAGCAATGGCGGCAGCAGACGAGCGAGCTAAACCCCCTGGATGCCTTGGCTCACCCCGTCCCTTATGCCACCGAAGATGATCAAGAGAAGAATATCGACCCTAGCTTCCCTGGTCTGTTGACATGAGGGTATGTCTACAGAATATATTAATTGATGAAAATTGGGCTGTCTGCACTCTCAAAGTGCATGTTGTTGCCAAATGTATTTCATATGCTGTAAACCTAGTTCATAGTTGTTAGTTTCCTTTAATGCCAAACAAACACATACCAATCGTTGGTTAGAAGGCGATCGCCAAATTTGTCCTCGCTTTCTCCCGTGTCGCTGGCTGTCGTGTCGTTTTCGTCGGTTTCGCTTGCATACGGTTCAAACCGATATGGCTCAATAGCTTCAGTTTCTTCTTCAATTTCGTTTTCGCTACCTGCCTCCACACTACAACCATCCGTTTCAATACATGCGCAATCTGTTGAATCGCTTAAGCCGCTGAAATCCGAGTCTGAATCCGAGCTAATGTCGCTATAGCTTGCTGTTCTATGCGCCATGTTTGTTTGTGTTGGCTTCACTATGTGACGTCACAGGAAAATGGACGGGTGTATATAACGATGGTTAAAACAGGCACTTTGAAGCTTTTTTTAGAGATATTACGTGATGGGTAAAATTTTGAAAAAAACTTCAAAAAATAAAATAAGCCACTGGGAACTGATTTTTAATGGTTTTAACCCTTTTGAAATTGTGATAATGTTCCCCTTTAAGTAAACAAATGTGAGGTCTTAAAAAGGCTTAACCACTTCAAAAAAAACAAATCAATAAGGCAGAGATTGAACGAAGTGAATGGTGCAGCGTTGAGAAGACATCTAACTTAACTAAATGAAGTACCAATAAGTTGTGAAAAAAGTTCCCTTATACAACCCTCCGGAAGGATCTCTACCTTAGCCAGAAGAGAGTTACACCTCTGGGGGAGGAAGCACTTAAATGCCCGTTTTGTGTTAAAATGCAATAATGGGAAAAATTCTAAATATTAATTTTTTTCAGTTTAAAATGACAAATGCACATAATTCAAACATACTTATATAATTTTTTTGCAAAACCTATCCCAATGGAAGGGTCAGCTTCTAAAATGAGTTTTGGATATAAGTGAGATTTACTGTTATTTTGTTGATGTCAATGAAAATGAAATAAAGTAACTCATGTTTTAGCAAAATCCAGTACAGATGCTTCTTATTTTATTAGTTTATTGATGTGCTCAAATCTGCAAAGACGAAACAATAATTGCTTGCATAGTTATTACAAGTAAAATGGTTAATGGTCCGTATTTATATAGCTTTTTACACAATCTGGAATGATACCAAACGCGGTTTACATTATGCATTTTAAAGAGCTTTATGAATAAAGTTGGTATAGTATGGTATCACATTCACCATTCCCACCCGAGTAAACACAAATAACCACTGTGAGAAGATGAAACAAAGAGACCGGAAAGTTTGGGTGGACATATTTCCACTGAGGTAGGGGCGGCACTGATGAGCCAATGAGATAGCAGCAAAATAGTTCCCTCCCATTTAGTATGATGTGGTTCAAGTCAATAATCTTAAGATGCTGTCTAGATGGTCTGATGTTCACTTGGTCCAACGAGAGGAGAAAATGTGGATCGTGCTTCATCTGCTGCTCCTGCTCCAAAGTGGAGGCAAGTCCATGCTCAGTTCCAATGGAGACATGTTCATACTGTACATGACTCTTATTAATATGTCTTCTTCTTCTCTTTTTTTTTCTTCAGCATGTACAGGTGCTTACAACTTTTCCACTCAGACTGTTGAACCTGGACAAAATGTCTCTCTTACGTGTTCCTACGAGGATACTGGAAATATAAATTACTTATTTTGGATCCGATTGGTTTCTGCAAACTTTCCTGAAGTTTTAGCTAAAACGGCACTTCACAGTTCAGACTCTGTTGAATATGGAACATCAAATACTGGACATCGCATCACAGCCAAAAAGGAACAAGGAAAATTTGTCCTGCAAATTAGTCAAGTAAAGAAAAGTGATACGGCGATCTATTACTGTTTAAAAACAAAATTAGGTCAACTCATGTTTTTAAATGGAACATTCCTTCAGGTCACAGGTAAATATGACAACAAATAATTAGAAGACACTTTGAATAAAACATTATCCATACTTTGTGACATACCTTCTGTTTATAGATAACAATTTTAACATGACCAATTATGCAGCCTTCAAATGTCCAAATGAACAAATAATATTTTAATGTGATGAACATGTTTTTACATGCACTACAAGAAATCTAACCTCTGCATTAACACATCAGTATTTTTTACCTTCAAGATTTCAACAGAAGTGAATGTCGATCTGTGGAATCAACGTCACAGAGTGCTGAAAGACTTCAATTTGTCTTGCACTCTTCCCAGAACCAGAACCCTCCGTGTCTGTTGTCTCTGAAGTCCAACCTGGACCACCCGTGAAGTTCCATTGCTCAGTCCTCTCCCACTCTGGGAATGAAACCTGTCAGGATGGACACAAAGTGTCCTGGTTCAGAACTGGACCAGGCAGCGTCCATCCCAGCTTTGTTTTCACTCATGACGAATGCAAGAAGATCAAGGATAACTCCACGCAGAATTGCTTCCACACTTTCTCAAAGACCCTCAGCTCCTCTGATGCTGGAATTTACATGTGTGCTCTGGTCACATGTGGGAGGATTTTCATGGGAAATCCAATAAAAGTCAACATTAAGGGTGAGAATTTATTAATCTGTATTGACTTATTCATCATTAATGTTTGTTGCTATGAATACTGACAGCTTGTTTTTTTAATCACAACTGTTCAGATTCCAGCAGCTGTGATTCAAACAAGTATGTTATCTTTGTTTTGAGTGCTTCTTTTGTCTTAAACTTCATCATGTCAGCTTTCCTCATCAGCAAGATGAGTACAAACATCAGTTTTTGCTGCAAAGGTAAGAAAAAAGCGCATTATCAATCATCATTATGTTGTTGCTTTCTTATTTGTCTTCAATTTTTCAGCTGGTCCACAAACACTCGATGAAACGTTCAGTCACGTCCAGCAGGTAAAAAGAAGTTTGTAGAAAATTTTTGTGAATCTTTGCTTGGTTTTCAGCTTCTTCTCATGTCTCACATGACTTGTTTCCTCAGAGAGACGAGGACTCTTTGGTTTATTCCATGCCATCGTCTCCAGGAAAACTGACAAGGCGAGGCAGACAAATACGAGGGCAGCAGAAGAATTCAGCACGTACACTGACGTGTGTCATCATGACTCAATCCTCACCACACAACATTAAAATGTGTTCTGATACACATTCTGTTAATAATACACATTCTCATACTTTTTTCCCTGTAAGAACATGAAAATGGAGACACAGAGATGAGGTAGGAATAAATAAGCTCTGCTTCTTCCTGCTCCTTTTCGGACTTGTTGATTTTATGTGAGTGTAAATGTGATGTTCTTCAATGTAACTTGTTTAAATAAATATTCCCAATACTGCAAAAAGGCTTTGGAAATTATTTTAAAAGTTTTATTGTCCTTTGTAAGGCACTCATTGAAATTCTTGGAAATCTAAATTATTAAAGCAATGTTTTTTTTTTCATCTTTATGAAAACATTATTGTTGCCAAGCTTTTTCTTTGTCATATGTTGGAACCACGACCAAGAGGACCTTTGATTTATTGTGATTTTCAAGTAACCTGAAGCAAGTAACAGCAAATGTAATGTGGTGAAAGATGTGAGTAGTAGGTCTAGCCATGAAAACTAATGAAAAACTTTGTACTTTTGTGCTGACTGCCAAGATAAATATCCACCATTTTTATTTCTAACATCACTATCCAACATTCATGTGTATGCTGATGATAATGCAACACTTCTTACTGCAAACTGTAAATAAAAAGTATTGGACATGTTTCAGTATTCCTGCTGTATGGAGTCGTTGCAACAATGAAGTTGAAACACACTTGGACAGGAAGAAAAAGTCCCTCTAAGTGTACACTTTTTTTTATTTTAAAGATCAACCTCAACAAGTTGGTTTGAGAGACTTTTAAGTGTGTGTGACAGAGAAAGAGTTACGGAGTGAGACACAGAGGGCCTGATCAACTGAAGGTGTAGCTTAACTACACTTTCCAGTAACTTGGCAGTAGCTTAGCTACTTTTTTAACGAGTAGCTTTTCCTTTAGCTTCTCTGCTTTTAGACCCATGTAGCTAGGTAGTGGTGTATATTTGTTGCTCATGTGATGGGTGATGAGCCAAGAAGACGCCAACAAGAAATCGTCGAACAAAAAGCTTTATTTGTTTCATCGAGCCTCAGACTGGAACCGCAGCTTCCAGGAGAAAGAGCATGGGCCTGATTACTCTTCTGATGTCCTCTCGGACCACTGTCCTTAAATACCTTTTGCACAATGACCCCCACTCTTTGTAACTCTAGCTTTGAAGCCAGCCAGTCTGGACAAAGCCCAGTTTGTTGTTTGGCCAGTCAATCTTTCCCTGACATTATTCCTCTGATCAGTTTGAGTCAGGTGACCTCCGACCCTTATCCTCTATTCCTACCTGTGGGGGCTTCCCGCCAGATGTTGCTAATGTATTTACACTTCTTCCAAACCTGCATTCCTTTAAGATTCCAATTGTCATGGGGGCAAGAGCCACCACTCTCAAGAGAGCTTGTGATAGACATTTGCACCCGAATCTAACTAAGGGCATATTTCCTTAGTAGAATAATCCTCTAAAGGATGCCGTGACCAAATACAAACACATGCAAGTTCACAATCATATAAGAAAATGGTACACGGTATAATTTACCACAGTAGCTTATATCAAAGCTACAAGCTACAAAGAGAGAAAAATTACTGCAAATCCAGCCCAACGAAAAAATATGGAGAAAATACAATGGCTTGGATGAGTGAGAACAACCATACATACGAAGAACATCCATGATGATTGGTTGGTGTTCGTATGATGAGTCCCTTTTGGCTAAAGTTAGGGTGAAACATTACGGACTGGCCAATCAGAGGCAAGATAAGGCGGGTCATCGAAACCAGGAAGCAAAACCATAACAGACACGCACTCATGTCACATGACGACGAAGCAGTCGGAGACAGAGGGACGCTTCAAGCTGACCACTCAAAAAAAAAAGTCAGGTGACTTCCGACCCATATCCTCTATTTCTACCTGTGGGGGCTTCCTGCCAGATGTTGCTCATGTCTTTACACTTCCTCCAAACCTGCATTTCTCTAGGATTCCAATTGCCTTACACCACTCTCTAGAGAGCTTGTGATGGACATCTGCACCCGAAGCCAACTAACGGCATATTTCCTTAGTAGAATAATCCTAAGGATTCTGTGACCAAATACAAACACATGCGAGTTCACAATCATCCAGTCCATTTGTACACACTCAGTCACATTAACTATAATATTATACATGTGGGCCCATAGATATAAATGTTGTTAAATGTAGCTTTGATGTAACGAGCTACTTTTGCCGTGTAGCTTGTAGTGTAGCTTACTACAACTCTCTAGTGATAGCTTCCCCTGGAGCTTAGCCACATTTAATCGAGAGTAACTTGTAGCTAAGCTTACTACATTTTCCAAGTGGCTTCACTGGTCCTTGTTAGTATTTAGACAAATGTATGCGTGTCTCACTCTGTAACTCTTTCTCTGTCACACACACTTAAAAGTCTCTCAAACAAACACTGTTGAAGTTAAAACTTGTTGTGGTTAACCTTTAAAATAAAAAAAAAGTGTGAACTAAGAATAACTTTTTCTTCCTGTCCAAGTGTGCTTCAACTTCATGCACGATTGTTGCAACGACTTTCAGCAAGTAATACTGAAACATGTCCAATACTTTTTATTCACAGTTTGAAATAAGAAGTGTTGCATTATCATCAGCATACACATGAATGTTGGATAGTGACGTTAGAAATAAACATGGTGGATATTTAACTTGGCAGTCAGCACAAAAGTACAAAGTTTTTCATTAGTTTTCATGGCTAGACCTACTACTCACATCTTTCACCACATTACATTTGCTGTTATTTGCTTCAGGTTACTTTGAAATCTTTAAGTATTGGGACTAGTTCAGTTCATTTAGACATTAACTGAACATCACATTTACACTCACATATAATCAACATGACCGAAAAGGAGCCGGAAGAAGAAGAACGTATTTATTCCCACGTCTTGTTTGTGTCTCCATTATCATTTTATTACAGGAAAAAAGTATAAGAGTAATATAATGTGTATAAGAACACATTTTAATTTTGTTTTTTGAGAGCTGAGTCACAAAGATAGACATCGGCGTACGTGCTGAATTCCTCTGCTGCCTTCGTATTTGTCTGCCTCGCTTTGCCAGTTTTCCTGGAGACGATGGTCGGCATGGAATAAACCAAAGAGTCCTCGTCTCTCTGAGGAAACAATTTATGTGAGACATGAGAAGAAGCTGAAAACCAAGCAAAGATGCACAGAACGTTTCTACAAACTTCCTTTTACCTGCTGTACGTGACTGAACGTTCCATCGAGTGTTTGTGGACCAGCTGAAAAATTGAAGAAAAAGCATAAAAGAACAACCCAATGATGATTGATAATGCACTTTTTTTCTTACCTTTGCAGCAAAAACATTGTTTTGTCCTGATTTTGTTGATTAGGAAGGCTGACATGATGAAACTTAAGGCCAAAGCAGCACTCAAGACAAAGATAACCTAATTGTTTGAATCACAGTTGCAACCATCTGGATGGTTATGATAAAAAAACAGTCAATATTTTTGGCAACAAATACTTAAATACTAATGATTTAATATTTACCTTGGGTGTTGTTGACTTTTATTGGATTTCCCATGAAAATCCTCCCACATGTGACCACAGCACACAAGTAAGTTCCAGCATCAGAGGAGTTGACGTTCTTGGAGAAAGTGTGGACACATTTCTGTGTGGAATTATCTTTGATCTTCTTGCATTCGTCATCAGCGTAAACAAAGCTAGGATGGACACTTTCTGGTCCAGTTCTGAACCAGGACACTTTGTGTCCATCCTGACAGCTTTCATTCCCAGAGTGGGAGAGGACTGAGCACTGCAACTTCACAGGCGGTCCTGGTTGGACTTCAGAGACAACAGACACGGAGGGTTCTGGTTCTGGGAAGAGTGAAAGACAAATTGAAGTCTTTCAGCACTCTGTGACTTTGATTCCACAGATCGACATTCACTTCTGTTGAAATCTTGAAGGTAAAAAATACTGATGTGTTAATGCAGAGGTTACATTTCTTGTAGTGCATGTAAAAACATGTTCATCACAATAAAATATTTGTTCAGTTGGACATTTGTAAGCCAAATTATTGGAAAAGTAGTCAAGTTAACATTGTTATCTATAAACAGATGTTATGTAACAATTAAAATATGTAAAATTTTTCATATAAACTGTTTTCTAATTATTTGTTTTCATATTTACCTGTGACCTGAAGGAATGTTCCTTTCAAAAACATCATGGTATTCATATATTGTTGTACATTTAAACAATAGTAGATCGCCGAATCACTTTTCTCTACTTGACTAATTTGCAGAACAAATTTTCCTTGCTCTCTTTTGGCTGTGATGCGATGTCCAGTATTTGATGTTGCATGTTCTGAAGAGCTGTAAGATGCCATTGCAGCTAAAATGTCAGGAAAGGTTCCAGAAACAAATCGGATCCAAAATAAGACGTTCTAAGTTCGAATATCCTCGTAGGAACATGTCAGAGAGACACTTTGTCCAGGTCCAACAGTCTGAGTTGAAAAGTTGTAAGCACCTGTACATGCTGAAGATAAAAAGAAGACATATTAAGAAGAGTCATGTACAGTATGAACATGTCTCCATTGGAACTGAGCATGGACTTGCCTCCACTTTGGAGCAGGAGCAGCAGATGAAGCACGATCCACATTTTCTCCTCTCGTTGGACCAAGAGAACATCAGACCATCTAGACAGCATCTTAACGTTATTGACTTGAACCACATCATACCAAATGGGAGGGAACTATTTTGCTGCTATCTCATTGGCACATCTGTGCCGCCCCTACCTCAGTGGAAATATGTCCACCCAAACTTTCCGGTCTCTTTGTTTCATCTTCTCACAGTGGTTATTTGTGTTTACTCGGGTGGGAATGGTGAATGTGATACCATACCATACCAACTTTATTCATAAAGCCCTTTAAAATGCATAATGTAAACCGCGTTTGGTATCATTCCAGATTCAGTAAAAAGCTAATAAATACAGACCATTAACCATTTTACTTGTAATAACTATGCAAGCAATTATTGTTTTGTCTTTGCAGATTTCAGCACATCAATAACCAGTAAATCTCACTTTTATCCAAAACTCTTTTTAGAGGCTGACCCTTCCATTGGGATAGGTTTTGCAAAAAAATTATATAAGTATGTTTGAATTATGTGCACTTGTCATTTTAAACTGAAAAAAATAAGTATTTAGAATTTTTCCCATTATTGCATTTTAACACAAAACAGACATTTAAGTGCTTCCTCCCCCAGAGGTGTAACTCTCCTCTGGCTAAGGTAGAGATCCTTCCGGAGGGTTGTATAAAGGAACTTTTTTCACAACTTATACGTCCTTCATTTAGTTAAGTTAGATGTCTTCTCAACGCTGCACCATTCACACCGTTCAATCTCTGCCATTATTTTTTTGTCATTTTTGAAGTGGTTTAGCCTTTTTAAGACCTCACTTTTGTTTGCTTAATGAAATACTATATTCCTTGTATATATATTTTTATTATTTACTTTGTTTTTATTATTTACTTTACATTTTCTCTTCTCGTTAGACCAAGTGAACATCAGACCATCTAGACAGCATTTTAAGATTATTGACATGAACCACATCATACCAAATGGGAGGGAACTATTTTGCTGCTATCTCATTGGCTCAGTGGAAATATGTCCACCCAAACGTCTCTTTGTATCTTTTTTCTCACGGTGGTTCTATTTGTTTACTACTTTTAATAACTATATAGTATTTTTGTAGCAAAAGAAACTTTTTTGTCTCTGCAGATTTTATGAATATCAATATATTATTATTCTATAGCATCTGTGCTGGATTTTGCTAAAACTAGATTGAATTGATTTCATTTTTAATGGCAACCAAAAAAAAGTTTTTTTATTGTTCTTCCATGCCGAATGCAAATAATATTGCATTTCCATTTAGAATATTTATGTTGTCTGTTGTGATGGTGCATCTGGAATGATCCAAAATTGCATGTAATAATGCATGTAAACTAATGTTACAAGACATTTTTCAAATAAGATACATATTATTAATACAACAAAAAAATATCAAACAAATAATTTAAATACGTTTTAATCAGCCTATTAAGTCATCCAGCAGCTTTAAAATTATAATAGGATGTTTCTTGAATAGGCAATGTCTAATATTTCTATTTTTGACAGTACGGCTTCCTCCCGCCTCCAAAGACATGCACCTGGGGATAGGTTGATTGGCAACACTAAATTGGCCCTGGTGTGTGAATGCCCGAGAGGGAAAAGCGGTAGAAAAAGGATGGAAATGTTGACACAAACGCAAAAGACGGAGGATTTTATCTTTATTTGTTTGTCTTTGCAGCACGATTGCCTCCTTTCTCACGCCCATTTGCACTCACATTTCAAACGTACAAAGTAAAAACGCAAAACAGAACAGTTTCAGTCTTGATAAATCTCACCGCGTGTTGTAAATGATTCCATTTGCATCTCCTCCTTCCAGTATTGTGGGCGTTGTGATCATCAGCAAATATTCTGCATATTCATGAAGACAAACACGTCAAATGCTCATTTAAGAGACACAATCCTGTACGCTGCAGTTTAGTAGATCAGCTTTGTGTGTGTTATCACCTTTTCACCTGTTTTAATACACACACACTTCTAGTAGATCAGTTTCACGCTGTAACTCTTCCTTAAAAGTTGACTTGCATAAATAAATGAGCTACTCCCTCACACAAACACTGTTGAAGTTGAAACTTGTTGTGGTTAACCTTTAAAATAAAAAAAGTGTGAACTCAGAAAGAGTTTTTCTTCCTGTCCAAGTGTGCGACAACTTCATACACAATTGCTGCAACGACTGCACACAGAATACTAAAACATGTCAGTACTTTTTATTTACAGTTTGCAGTAAGAAGTGTTGCATTATCAATCAATCAATCAATCAATCTTTATTTATATAGCCCTAAATCACAAGTGTCTCAAAGGGCTGTACAAGCCACAACGACATCCTCGGTACAAAGCCCACATATTATCATCAGCATAAACTTGTAGGTTAATTAGTGACGTTAGAAATGAACATGGTGGTTATTTATTTTGGCAGTCAGCACAAAAGTACAACGTTTTTCATTAGTTTTCATTGATAGGCTTACTACTTGCATCTTTTACCACATTACATTTGCTGTTACTTGCTTCAGGTTACTTTATAAATCATGAGAATGTGAAACATTTTTTAAAAAAGTTGTGCAAATAAAAAAAAAAAGAAGAAAGACATCAATTGTACATAAATATTCACAGCCTTTGCCATGAAGCTCAAAAGTGACCTCAGGTTAGATGTTCCTGCAGCTTAATTGGAGCCCACCTGTGATAAATTCAGTTGGTTGATTAGTAAATGCACACACCTGTCTGTATAGAAGGTCTCATGTTTGTCAATACATGGCAGTGCACAAACCAAGCATGAAGTCGAATGAATTGTTTGCAGACCTCCGACACAGGATTGTCTCGAGGCACAAATCTGGAGAAGTGTACAAACAATATAATTTCTGCATTGAAGGTCCCAATGAGCACAATGGCCTCCACCATTTGTAAACAGAAGAAGTTTGGAACCACCAGGACTCTATTCTCAGAGCTGGCTTAACTGAGCAATCAAAAGAAGAAGGGCTTTAGTCAGAGAGGTGACCAAGAACCCCCATGGTCACTTCTATCGGACCTACATAATCTTTCTGTGGAGTGATGAGAACCTTCCAGAAGGACAACCATCTCTGCAGCAAACCACCAATAAGGCCAAATAATAAATAAGCCAAAATTTACCTGAAAAAATCGCAGACCATCAGAAACTAAATTCTACGGTCTGATGAGACAAAAATTTAAGTCTTTGGCGTGAATATCAGGCATCATGTTTGGAGGAAACCAGGTGCCGCTCATCACCAGGCATGTACCATCCCGACAGTGAAGCATGGTGGTGGCAGAATCATGATATGGGAAGGTTTTTCAGCGGCAGAAACTGGGAGATTAATCAAGATAGAGGGAAAGATGAATGTACAGAGACATCTTGGATAAAAATGTGCTCCAGAGCGCTCTTGAAATCAGATTGGAGTGGCGGTTCATCGTTCAGCAGGACAACGACGCTTAGCACTTTGCCAAAATATCAAAAGCATGGCTTCAGAACAACTCTGTAAACGTCCTTCGGCGGCCCAGCCAGAACCCAGACTTGAATCTGATTGAACATCTCTGGAGGGATCTGAAAATGGCTGCACATCATCTACCAACTAAACATTCAGTACAGACACAAACACATACTACCATTTTACCATATTTTCTGTGTTTAGTAAAAAAATAAAAGCTTAATTGGATCAATAACAGTAATACATTTCATACCATGTCTTTGCAGTGGAACTTCTGACGGCTAACAACTAAAAGGTCTTACAGTTTTAATAATTTTTGTTCTGTCTTCAACTAAGGATTTTCATAGACAAATCTGATTTGTTAGATTTTGCCCATAGTCAGTGATTAGTCAAATCTATGATATTGTGTTTATTAAGGGAGACATAAACAGATTGCGATTAAAGTACCACATACTGACTAGTCACTAGTTTTCAGTAACGTCACATGAATGTAGATCAAGGCTTTAGAGTGATTCTTCCGAAGTAAATAATTAAAAAAAAATATACAAGGACTATAGTCTTTCATTAAAGGGGAACATTATCACCAGAGCTATGTAAGCGTCAATATATACCTTGAT
Source organism: Nerophis lumbriciformis (assembly GCF_033978685.3). Taxonomy (NCBI): domain Eukaryota; kingdom Metazoa; phylum Chordata; class Actinopteri; order Syngnathiformes; family Syngnathidae; genus Nerophis; species Nerophis lumbriciformis. The sequence goes on along the minus strand of NC_084563.2, from coordinate 22,468,477 downwards.
GTTGCAGAAAAAAGACCATATATTTTTTTAACCGATTTCTGAACTCTAAATGTGTGAATTTTGGCGAATTAAACGCCTTTCTATTATTCCCTCTCGGAGCGATGACGTCACAACGTGACGTCACATCGGGAAGCAATCTGCCATTTTCTCAAACACATTACAAACACCTAGTCAAATCAGCTCTGGTTGGTGTGTTGTCGGAGGGTGTAACAACACGAACAGGGACGGATTCAAGTTGCACCAGTGGCCCAAAGATGCGAAAGTGGCAAGAAATTGGACGTTTGTTCCGCACACTTTACCAACGAAAGCTATGAGATGGAAGAGATGGCAAGAATGTGTGGATATCCTGCGACACTCAAAGCAGATGCATTTCCAACGATAAAGTCAAAGAAATCTGCCGCCAGACCCCCATTGAATCTGCCGGAGTGTGTGAGCAATTCAGGGACAAAGGCCCTCGCTAGCACGGCAAGCAATGGCGGCAGTTTGGTCCCGCAGACGAGCGAGCTAAACCCCCTGGATGTCTTGGCTCACACCGTCCCTTATGCCACCGAAGATGATCAAGAGAAGAATATCGACCCTAGCTTCCCTGGTCTGCTGACATGAGGGTATGTCTACAGAATATATTAATTGATGAAAATTGGGCTGTCTGCACTCTCAAAGTGTATGTTGTTGCCAAATGTATTTCATATGCTGTAAACCTAGTTCATAGTTGTTAGTTTCCTTTAATGCCAAACAAACACATACCAATCGTTGGTTGGAAGGCGATCGCCGAATTTGTCCTCGCTTTCTCCCGTGTCGCTGGCTGTCGTGTCGTTTTCGTCGGTTTCGCTTGCATACGGTTCAAACCGATATGGCTCAATAGCTTCAGTTTCTTCTTCAATTTCGTTTTCGCTACCTGCCTCCACACTATAATTATCCGTTTCAATACATGCGTAATCTGTTGAATCGCTTAAGCCGCTGAAATCCGAGTCTGAATCCGAGCTAATGTCGCTATAGCTTGCTGTTCTATGCGCCATGTTTGTTTGTGTTGGCTTCATTATGTGACGTCACAGGAAAATGGACGGGTGTATATAACGATGGTTAAAATCAGGCACTTTGAAGCTTTTTTTAGGGATATTGCGTGATGGGTAAACTTTTGAAAAAAACTTCAAAAAATAAAATAGGCCACTGGGAACTGATTTTTAATGTTTTTAACCCTTTTGAAATTGTGATAGATAATGTTCCCCTTTAAGTAAACAAATGTGAGGTCTTAAAAAGGCTTAACCACTTCAAAAATAACAAATCAATAAGGCAGAGATTGAACGAAGTGAATGGTGCAGCGTTGAGAAGACATCTAACTTAACTAAATGAAGTACCAATAAGTTGTGAAAAAAGTTCCCTTATACAACCCTCCGGAAGGATCTCTACCTTAGCCAGAAGAGAGTTACACCTCTGGGGGAGGAAGCACTTAAATGCCCGTTTCGTGTTGAAATGCAATAATGGGAAAAATTCTAAATATTTATTTATTCAGTTTAAAATGACAAATGCACATAATTCAAACATACTTATATAATTTTTTTGCAAAACCTATCCCAATGGAAGGGTCAGCTTCTAAAATGAGTTTTGGATATAAGTGAGATTTACTGTTTTTTTGTTGATGTCAATGAAAATGAAATAAAGTAACTCATGTTTTAGCAAAATCCAGTACAGATGCTTCTTAATTTATAAGTCTATTGATGTGCTCAAATCTGCAAAGACGAAACAATAATTGCTTGCATAGTTATTACAAGTAAAATGGTTAATGGTTCGTATTTATATAGCTTTTTACACAATCTGGAATGATACCAAACGCGGTTTACATTATGCATTTTAAAGAGCTTTATGAATAAAGTTGGTATGGTATGGTATCACATTCACCATTCCCACCCGAGTAAACACAAATAACCACTGTGAGAAGATGAAACAAAGAGACCGGAAAGTTTGGGTGGACATATTTCCACTGAGGTAGGGGCGGCACTGATGAGCCAATGAGATAGCAGCAAAATAGTTCCCTCCCATTTGGTATGATGTGGTTCAAGTCAATAATCTTAAGATGCTGTCTAGATGGTCTGATGTTCACTTGGTCCAACGAGAGGAGAAAATGTGGATCGTGCTTTATCTGCTGCTCCTGCTCCAAAGTGGAGGCAAGTCCATGCTCAGTTCCAATGGAGACATGTTCATACTGTACATGACTCTTATTAATATGTCTTCTTTTTTTCTCTTTTTTCTTCAGCATGTACAGGTGCTTACAACTTTTCCACTCAGACTGTTGGACCTGGACAAAATGTCTCTCTTTCGTGTTCCTACGAGGATACTGGACATATAAATTAATTATTTTGGATCCGATTGGTTTCTGCAAACTTTCCTGAAGTTTTAGCTAAAACGGCACTTCACAGTTCAGACTCTGTTGAATATGGAACATCAAATACTGGACATCGCATCACAGCCAAAAAGGAACAAGGAAAATTTGTCCTGCAAATTAGTCAAGTAGAGAAAAGTGATACGGCGATCTATTACTGTTTAAAAACAAAATTAGGTCAACTCATGTTTTTAAATGGAACATTCCTTCAGGTCACAGGTAAATATGACAACAAATAATTAGAAGACACTTTGAATTAAACATTATCCATACTTTGTGACATACCTTCTGTTTATAGATAACAATTTTAACATGACCAATTATGCAGCCTTCAAATGTCCAAATGAACAAATAATATTTTAATGTGATGAACATGTTTTTACATGCACTACAAGAAATGTAACCTCTGCATTAACACATCAGTATTTTTTACCATCAAGATTTCAACAGAAGTGAATGTCGATCTGTGGAATCAAAGTCACAGAGTGCTGAAAGACTTCAATTTGTCTTGCACTCTTCCCAGAACCAGAACCCTCCGTGTCTGTTGTCTCTGAAGTCCAACCAGGACCGCCTGTGAAGTTGCAGTGCTCAGTCCTCTCCCACTCTGGGAATGAAATCTGTCAGGATGGACACAAAGTGTCCTGGTTTAGAACTGGACCAGAAAGTGTCCATCCCAGCTTTGTTTACGCTGATGACGAATGCAAGAAGATCAAAGATAATTCCACACAGAAATGTGTCCACACTTTCTCAAAGAACGTCAACTCCTCTGATACTTGTGTGCTGTGGTCACATGTGGGAGGATTTTCATGGGAAAACCAATAAAAGTCAACAATGAAGGTAAGAATTTATTCATCTGTATCGACAAATTCATCGTTGGTGTTTGTTACTAAAAATATTGACTTTCAGATTCCAGCAGCAAGTATGTTATCTTTGTCTTGAGTGCTGCTTTGGCCTTAAGTTTAAGCATGTCAGCCTTCCTCATCAACAAGATCAGGACAAAAAACAGTTTTTACTGCAAAGGTAAGAAAAATCAATCATCATCAGGTTGTTCTTTTATGCTCTTTCTTAAATTTTTCAGCTGGTCCACAAACACTCGATGAAACGTTCAGTCGCGTCCAGCAGGTAAAAGGAAGTTTGTAGAAACGTTCTATGTATCTTTGCTTGGTTTTCAGCTTCTTCTCATGTCTCACATGACTTGTTTCCTCAGAGAGACGAGGACTCTTTGGTTTATTCCATACCGACCATTGTCTCCAGGAAAACTGGCAGAGCGAGGCAGACAAATACGAGGGCAGCAGAGGATTTCAGCACGTACGCTGACGTGCGTCTTCAAAACTAAATCCTCACGACACAAAATTAAAATGTGGTTCTAATACACATTCTGTTACTTTTACACATTGTAAGCCTTACACGTCTCTAGTTTTCCTGGCTTATGTGCTTCCTCGCTCTCTGTGTTTTCCCTCCTCTGTGCTCATCGTGTCTTGTCCTGTGTCATCATCCTGCAGCTCCGCGTCATTCCCTGGTTTCTAGCTGTGTGTCTCGTTTCCCCGGATCCCCTCTGAACTTCCTACTGCCTCCCCGGATCTCGACCTCTCGCCTGCCCCCTGGCCAACGACGCCTCGCTCCATCCCCTGACCACTGGCAGGGGATGGAGGCAGGCTCGGAGGTCCGGTAACACTCAACATATAATCGCTTCACATAGTCACACCACACGGATTTGGATTAATTACACACATCATTATTTTGTATTAAGAATGATGTGTGCCGTCTCCTTCTCCGCTGTACCGTTACATAATGTGTCTTTGTGAAACAGATGTTCATAAAGATGCGCCAATATTATCTTGTCATGTGACACGTCATGAGTTAGTTAACTGATTTGGCTTTTATTTTGGGCCAAAACCTATTCCAAAGGGACACCCTTTTGGCTGAAATACCTTTTGAATTATTGTTAAAATAATGAGTGGATGTTTACTGGTTTTCAAAATTAAATTATTTCATTTTGCTACCAAAGAAAACAAAATTATCTTGTTTTTTTTTTTTAGCAAAATCTAGCATAAATATCACGTAGATTGTTGGTTTATCAGCGCACAAAAATCTGCAAAGACAAATAAGGTTTTTCTTTGCCACAGAAAGACTGCATCGTTAACAAACCTGCACTACCACAAGCTAATGCCACAAAATGTTGTCTGTACTGTAAAATTCAAATTTGAATGACAATAAAGGAAGTCTAAGTCTAAACGTAGTGAACCAAAAAAAACCACTTTGAAAATATAGCACAAACAGACTGGAAAGTTTTGGCTGGCATTCTTCCACTGAGGTAGAGACACGTGACGACCAATGAGATAGCAGCAAAGTTCCCTCCCATTTGGTATGATGTGGTTCAAGTCAATAATCTTAAGATGCTGTCTAGATGGTCTGATGTTCACTTGGTCCAACGAGAAGAGAAAATGTGGATCGTGCTTCATCTGCTGCTCCTGCTCCAAAGTGGAGGCAAGTCCATGCTCAGTTCCAATGGAGACATGTTCATACTGTACATGACTCTTATTAATATATCTTCTTTTTTCTCTTCTTCTCTTCAGCATGTACAGGTGCTTACACATTTTCCACACAGACTGTTGGACTTGGACAAAATGCCTCTTTAACATGTGTCCTGGAGAAAAATTCAGAGTATGAATATTTATTTTGGGTCCGACTTGTTTCCGGAACCTTTCCTGAAGCTTTAGTCACACTGTCATATGTAGGCTTCGGTTCTGATAAACATGGAACATTAAAGACTGGACCTCGCATCACATCCAAAAAAGAACGAGAAACTTTTGATCTACAAATGGATCAAGTGGAGAAAACTGATACGGCGATCTACTATTGTTTAAAAATACATTTAGGTAACTGGATGTTTTTGAATGGGATATTTCTTCAAGTTACAGGTAAATATAACAGAGACAATACAACAATTGTTCATACTTTAAGTGATACATACCGTCTGATAACGATGGTAACTTGACTGGTCACAGAGTGCTGAACATTTTCAAATTGTCTTGCACTCTTCCCAGAACCAGAACCCTTTGTGTCTATTGTCTCTGAAGTCCAACCTGGACCACCCGTGAAGTTCCATTGCTCAGTTCTCTCCCACTCTGGGAATGAAACCTGTCAGGATGGACACAAAGTGTCCTGGTTCAGAACTGGACCAGGCAGCGTCCATTCCAGCTTTGTTTTCACTCATGACGAATGCAAGAAGATCAAGGATAACTCCACGCAGAATTGCTTCCACACTTTCTCAAAGACCCTCAGCTCCTCCGATGCTGGAATTTACATGTGTGCTCTGGTCACATGTGGGAGGATTTTCATGGGAAATCCAGTAGAAGTCATCATTAAAGGTAAATGGACAAATTCAAACTGTTGGATCCTATAAAAATTTACTTCGGCATTTCACAACCAGGTCTCCCAAGAGATCTGTTTTGGAGTGCTTTGAGTGTTGCTTCGGCCTTAAGTTTCATCATGTCAGCCTTCCTCATCCACAAGATCAGGACAAAGAAATGTTGTTGCTGCAAAGGTAACTGAAAATGCACATTATTTGATGGAACTATTAAGCTTTGTCTCCAATTTTCAGCTGGTCCACAAATACTCGATGAAACGTCCAGTTGCGTCCAGCAGGTAAGAAGGAAATGTTGTGCACTTTGCTTCGTTTTTCTTTTTTAATGTCTCACATGACTTGTTTCCTTAGAGAGACGAGGACTCTTTGGTTTATTCCATGCCATCGTCTCCAGGAAAACTGACAAGGCGAGGCAGACAAATACGAGGGCAGCAGAATAATTCAGCACGTTCACTGACGTGTGTCATCATGACTCAATCCTCACCACACAACATTAAAATGTGTTCAGATACACATTCTTTTAATAATACACATTCTTATACTTTTTTCCCTGTAAGAACATGAAAATGGAGACACAGAGATGAGGTAGGAATAAATAAGCTCTGCTTCTTCCTGCTTCTTTTCGGACTTGTTGATTTTATGTGAGTGTAAATGTGATGTTCTTCAATGTAACTTGTTTAAATAAATATTCCCAATACTGCAAAAAGGCTTTGGAAATTATTTTAAAAGTTTTATTGTCCTTTTTAAGGCACTCATTGAAATTCTTGGAAATCTAAATTATCAAAGCAATGTTTTTTTTTTTCATCTTTATGAAAACATTATTGTTGCCAGGCTTTTTCTTTGTCATATGTTGGAACCACGACCAAGAGGACCTTTGATTTATTGTGATTTTCAAGTAACCTGAAGCAAGTAACAGCAAATGTAATGTGGTGTAAGATGTGAGTAGTAGGTCTAGCCATGAAAACTAATGAAAAACTTTGTACTTTTGTGCTGACTGCCAAAATAAATATCCACCATGTTTATTTCTAACATCACTATCCAACATTCATGTGTATGCTGTTGATAATGCAACACTTCTTACTGCAAACTGTAAATAAAAAGTATTGGACATGTTTCAGTATTCCTGCTGTATGGAGTCGTTGCAACAATGAAGTTGAAACACACTTGGACAGGAAGAAAAAGTCCCTCTAAGTTCACACTTTTTTTATTTTAAAGATCAACCTCAACAAGTTGGTTTGAGAGACTTATAAGTGTGTGTGACAGAGAAAGAGTTACGGAGTGAGACACAAAGGGCCTGAACTACTGAAGGTGTAGCTTAACCACATTTTCCAGTAATTTGGCAGTAGCTAGCTACTTTTTGAACGAGTAGCTTTTCCTGTAGCTTCTCTGCTTTTAGACCCATGTAGCTAGGTAGTGGTGCATCTTTGTTGGTCATGTGATGGGTGATGAGCCAAGAATACGCCAACAAGGAATCGTCGAACAAAGAGCTTTATTTGTTTCATCGAGCCTCAGACTGGAACTGCAGCTTCCAGGAGAAAGAGTATGGGCCTGATTACTCTTCTGATGTCCTCTCGGACCACTGTCCTTAAATACCTTTTGCACAATGACCCCCACTCGTCGTAACTCTAGCCTTGAAGCTGGCCAGTCTGGACAAAGCCCAGTTTGTTGTTTGGCCAGTCAATCTTTCCCTGACATTATTCCTCTGATCAGTTTGAGTCGGGTGACCTCCGACTCCTATCCTCTACTCCTACCTGTGGGGGCTTACCGCCAGATGTTGCAAATGTATTTACACTTATTCCAAACCTGCATTCCTTTAAGATTCCAATTGTCATGGGGGCAAGAGCCACCACTCTCAAGAGAGCTTGTGATAGACATCTGCACCCGAATCTAACTAAGGGCATATTTCCTTAGTAGAATAATCCTCTAAAGGATGCCGTGACCAAATACAAACACATGCAAGTTCACAATCATATAAGAAAATGGTACACGGTATAATTTACCCCAGTAGCTTATATCAAAGCTACAAGCTACAAAGAGAGAAAAATGACTGCGAATCCAGGCCAACGAAAAAATATGGAGAAAATACAATGGCTTGGATGAGTGAGAACAACCATACATATGGAGAACATCTATGATGTTTGGTTAGTGTTCGTATGATGAGTCCCATTTGGCTAAAGTTAGGGTGAAACATTACGGACTGGCCAATCAGAGGCAAGATAAGGCGGGTCATCGAAACCAGGAAGCAAAATCATAACAGACACACACTCATGTCACATGACAACGAAGCAGTCGGAGACAGACGGACGCTTCAAGCTGACGACTCAAAAAAAAAAAGTCAGGTCACCTCCGACCCATATCCTCTACTCCTACCTGTGGGGGCTTCCTGCCAGATGTTGCTCATGTCTTTACACTTCCTCCAAACCTGCATTCCTCTAGGATTCCAATTGCCTTACACCGCTCTCTAGAGAGCTTGTGATGGACATCTGCACTCGAAGCTAACTAAGAGCATATTTCCTTAGTAGAATAATCCTAAGGATTCTGTGACCAAATACAAACACATGCTAGTTCACAATCATCCAGTCCATTTGTACACTCTCAGTCGCATTAACAATATTAATATACATGTGGGCCCATAGATATAAATGTTGTTAAATGTAGCTTTGATGTAGCAAGCTACTTTTGCCGTGTAGCTTGTAGTGTAGCTTACTACAACTCTCTAGTGATAGCTTCCCCTGGAGTTTAGCCACATTTAATCGAGAGTAACTTGTAGCTAAGCTTACTACATTTTCCAAGTAGTTTCACTGGTCCTTGGCCATATTTAGACAAATGTATGCGTGTCTCACTCTGTAACTCTTTCTCTGTCACACACACTTAAAAGTCTCTCAAACAAACACTGTTGAAGTTAAAACTTGTTGTGGTTAACCTTTAAAATAAAAAAAAAAGTGTGAACTAAGAATAACTTTTTCTTCCTGTCCAAGTGTGCTTCAACTTCATGCACGATTGTTGCAACGACTTTCAGCAAGTAATACTGAAACATGTCCAATACTTTTTATTTACAGTTTGCAGTAAGAAGTGTTGCATTATCATCAGCATACACATGAATGTTGGATAGTGACGTTAGAAATAAACATGGTGGATATTTATCTTGGCAGTCAGCACAAAAGTACAACGTTTTTCATTAGTTTTCATGGCTAGACCTACTACTCACATCTTTCACACCACATTACATTTGCTGTTACTTGCTTCAGGTTACTTTGAAATCTTTAAGTATTGGGAATAGTTCAGTTAATTTAAACATGTTACATTGAAAAACATCACATTTACACTCACATAAAATCAACATGACCGAAAAGGAGCCGGAAGAAAAATAACTTATTTATTCCTACCTCTTCTTTGTGTCTCCATTATCATTTTATTACAGGAAAAAAGTATAAGAATGTGTAAAAGTAATATAATGTGTATAAGAACACATTTGAATTTTGTTTCGTGAGAGCTGAGTCACAAATTTAAATTTATTTATTTATTTTTTTAGCCTTTATTTAACCAGGTAAAATCCCATTGAGATCAAAGATCTCTTTTCCAAGGGAGACCTGGCCAAGAGGGCAGCAGCAAGGTTACATTAAAAACAGTAAACAAATACATAAAACATCACATTTACAACATTAAAACTTGCTCACATGACACATGTGCATACAGACAAGGTAGACTGCAATCCTTTCACAGAAGCTTTAAACTCATTCAACGTAACTAGGGTTTGAAGTTTAATGTTCGATTGTAGGTTATTCCAAGCCTTCGGTGCTGAAAACCTAAATGCTTTCTTGCCCAGTTCAGTTCTTACTTTGGGGACGACAAATTGCAGAACATTCATTGAACAAAGATTGTTACTTCCTTGTTTCTTTGTTAAAAGACAAGACAGATAAGATGGAGTGAGACCCAGAATGGTTTTGTAGATGAAAACATACCAATGATTGAGGCGTCGAGCACATAAAGATGTCCAGTTAACCATTGAGTATAACACACAATGGTGAGTAAGGGGAGCGCAGTTGGTGATGAATCTCAGTGCCCCGTGGTACACACTATCCAGCTTGTGGAGACAAGCAGCAGTAGCATTCATGCACAACACATCTCCATAGTCAATAACAGGTAAAAAGGTTGTTTCCACCAATTTCTGTTTCACAGTAAAAGAAAAGCAAGACTTGTTTCTATAATAAAATCCCAGTAAAAGTTTCAGTTTTTTATACAACATACTGAATGTGCTCCTTAAAACTCAAGTGGTCATCAATTAAAAATCCAAAATATTTAAAAGCAGATACTAACATAAATTGTTGCCCATTTCTTGTTAAAATGTTCTCACACAGTGATAATCTTACAGTTTTTGATGTGGTAAAGAGCATACACTTTGTTTTCTCTGCATTTAAAACCAGTTGAAGATAGCAAAGTTGTTCTTGTACTCAGTCAAATGCATGTTGTAGATATTTAAAAGCCTCAGCAAGAGTGGGTGCTGTGCAGTATATGACAGTATCATCAGCATAGAAATGGAAAGTTGAGTTCGGAATATTCTGTCCAAGATTATTTATGTAAATAGTGAATAATAAGGGGCCCAACTCAGAACCTTGAGGGACACCCTTTTTCACTTGCAGTACGTCCGAGGAGGAACCTTCTATCTGAACAGCCTGAGTTCTACTTGTGAGGTAAGTTGCAAACCATCCAACTGCTTGCTGAGAAAAACCAATAGATGAAAGACGTTTGATTAAAATGACATGATCAACAGTATCAAATGCCTTTGAAAAGTCAATAAAGAGGGACAGACAGCACTGCTTCTTGTCAAGAGCTTCAGTTACATCATTTATAAACTTCAAAAAAACAAACATAGACATCGGCGTACTTGCTGAATTCCTCTGCTGCCTTCATATTTGTCTGCCTCGCTTTGCCAGTTTTCCTGGAGACAATGGTCGGCATGGAATAAACCAAAGAGTCCTCGTCTCTCTGAGGAAACAAGTCATGTGAGACATGAGAAGAAGCTGAAAACCAAGCAAAGATGCACAGAACGTTTCTACAAACTTCCTTTTACCTGCTGGTGGCGACTGAACGTTTCATCGAGTGTTTGTGGACCAGCTGAAAAATTTAAGAAAAAGCATAAAAAAACAACCCAATGATGATTGATAATGCACTTTTTTTCTTACCTTTGCAGCAAAAACTTTGTTTTGTCCTGATCTTGTTGATGAGGAAGGCTGACATGATGAAACTTAAGGCCAAAGCAGCACTCAAGACAAAGATAACATAATTGTTTGAATCACAGTTGCAACCATCTGGATGGTTATGATAAAAAAACAGTCAATATTTTTGGCAAAAAATACTTATGTTAAATTCATCAATACTAATGATTTAATATTTACCTTGAGTGTTGTTGACTTTTATTGGATTTCCCATGAAAATCCTCCCACATGTGACCACAGCACACAAGTAAGTTCCAGCATCAGAGGAGTTGACGTTCTTTGAGAAAGTGTGGACACATTTCTGTGTGGCCTTATCTTTGATCTTCTTGCATTTGTCATGAGCGTAAACAAAGCTGGGATGGACACTTTCTGGTCCAGTTCTGAACCAGGACACTTTGGGTCCATCCTGACAGGTTTCATTCCCAGAGTGGGAGAGGACTCAACACTGGAATTTCACAGGCGGTCCTGGTTGGACTTCAGAGACAACAGACACGGAGGGTTCTGGTTCTGGGAAGAGTGCAAGACAAATTGAAGACTTTCAGCACTCTGTGACTTTGATTCCACAGATCCACATTCACTTCTGTTGAAATCTTGACGGTAAAAAATACTGATGTGTTAATGCAGAGGTTACATTTCTTGTAGTGCATGTAAAAACATGTTCATCACAATAAAATATGTGTTCATTTGGACATTTGTAAGCCGGATTATTGGAAGAGTAGTCAAGTTAACATTGTTATCTATAAACAGATGTTATGTAACAATTAAAATATGTAACATTTTTCATATAAACTCTTTTCTAATTATTTGTTGTCATATTTACCTGTGACCTGAAGGAATGTTCCTTTGAAAAACATCATGGTATTCATATATTGTTGTACATTTAAACAATAGTAGATCGCCGAATCACTTTTCTCTACTTGACTAATTTGCAGAACAAATTTTCCTTGCTCTCTTTTGGCTGTGATGCGACGTCCAGTATTTGATGTTCCATGTTCAGCAGAGCTGTAATATGCCATTGCAGCTAAAATGTCAGGAAAGGTTCCAGAAACAAATCGGATCCAAAATAAGACGTTCTGAGTTCGAATATCCTCGTAGGAACATGTCAGAGAGACACTTTGTCCAGGTCCAACAGTCAGAGTGGAAAAGCTGTAAGCACCTGTACATGCTGAAGAGAAGAAGAGAAAAAGAAGACGTATTAATAAGAGTCATGTACAGTATGAACATGTCTCCATTGGAACTGAGCATGGACTTGCCTCCACTTTGGAGCAGGAGCAGCAGATGAAGCACGATCCACATTTTCTCCTCTCGTTTGACCAAGTGAACATCAGACCATCTAGACAGCATCTTAAGATTATTGACATGAACCACATCTTACCAAATGGGAGGGAACTATTTTGCCGCAATCTCATTGGCTCATCAGTGCCGCCCCTACCTCAGTGGAAATATGTCCACCCAAACGTCTCTTTGTATCTTTTTCTCACAGTGGTTCTATTTGTTTACTACTTTTAATAACTATGCAGTATTTTTGTAGCAAAGGAAACTTTTTTGTCCCTGCAGATTTTATGAATATCAATATATTATTATTCTATAGCATCTGTGCTGGATTTTGCTAAAACTAGATTGAATTGATTTAATTTTCAATGGCAACCAAAAAAAAGGTTTGTTATTGTTCTTCCATGCCCAATGGAAATAATATTGCATTTTCATTTACTCCCAGAATATTTATGTTGTCTGTTGTGATGGTGGAATGATCCAAATTTGCATGTAATAATGCATGAAAACTAATGTTGCAAGACATTTTTCTAATAAGATACATACTATTAATACAACAAAAAAATATCAAACAAATAATTTAAATACGTTTTAATCAGCCTATTAAGTCATCCAGCAGCTTTAAAATTATAATAGGGTGTTGCTTGAATAGACAGTGTCTAATATGTATATTTTTGACAGTACGGCTTCCTCCCGCCTCCAAAGACATGCACCTGGGGATAGGTTGATTGGCAACACTAAATTGGCCCTGGTGTGTGAATTTCCGAGAGGGACAAGCGGTAGAAAATGGATGGATATGTTGACACAAATGCAAAAGATGGAGGATTATATCTTTATTTGTTTGTCTTTGCAGCACGATTGCCTCCTTTCTCACGCCCATTTGCACTCACATTTCAAACGTGCAAAGTAAAAACGCACAACAGAACAGTTTCAGTCTTGACAAATCACACCGCGTGTTGTAAATGATTCCATTTGCATCTCCTCCTTCCAGTATTGTGGGCGTTGTGATAATCAGCAAATATTCTGCATATTCATGAAGACAAACACATCAAATGCTCATTTAAGAGACACAATCCTGTACGCTGCAGTTTAGTAGATCAGCTTTGTGTGTGTTATCACCTTTTCACCTGTTTTAATACACACACACTTCTAGTAGATCAGTCTAACGATGTAACTCTTCCTTAAAAGTTGACATGCATAAATAAATGAGCTCCTCTCTCAAACAAACACTGTTGAAGTTGAAACTTGTTGTGGTTAACCATTAAAATAAAAAAAGTGTGAACTCAGACGGAGTTTTTCTTCCTGTCCAAGTGTGCGACAACTTCATACATGATTGCTGCAACGACTGCACACAAGAAGAATACTAAAAAATGTTCAGTACTTTTTATTTACAGTTTGCAGTAAGAAGTGTTGCATTATCATCAGCATAAACTTGTAGGTTAATTAGTGACGTTAGAAATGAACATGGTGGTTATTTATTTTGGCAGTCAGCACAAAAGTACAATGTTTTTCATTAGTTTTCATTGATAGGCTTCCTACTTGCATCTTTTACCACATTACATTTGCTGTTACTTGCTTCAGGTTACTTTATAAATCATGAGAATGTGAAATTGTTTTTTTTAAAAGTTGTGCAAAAAAAAAAAAAAAAAAGACATCAATTGTCCATAAAAATTCACAGCCTTTGCCATGAAGCTCAAAAGTGACCTCAGGTGCATCCTGTTTTAACTGATCATCCTTGAGATGTTCCTGCAGCTTAATTGGAGCCCACCTGTGATAAATTCAGTTAGTTGGACAAGAATTGTAAATGCACACACCTGTCTGTATAGAAGGTCTCATGTTTGTCAATACATGGCAGTGCACAAACCAAGCATGAAGTCGAATGAATTGTTTGTAGACCTCCGACACAGGATTGTCTCGAGGCACAAATCTGGAGAAGTGTACAAAAAATATAATTTCTGCATTGAAGGTCCCAATGAGCCCAATGGCCTCCACCATTTGAAAACAGAAGAAGTTTGGAACCACCAGGACTCTATTCTCAGAGCTGGCTTAACTGAGCGATCAAAAGAAGAAGGGCTTTAGTCAGGGAGGTGACCAAGAACCCCCAAGGTCACTTCTATCAGACCTACATAATTTTCAAGACGTTTGCCCAAATGCACCTGAAACAATCGCAGACCATCAGAAACTAAATTCTCCGGTCTGATGAGACAAAAATTGAACTCTTTGGCGTGAATATCAGGCATCATGTTTGGAGGAAACCAGGTGCCGCTCATCACCAGGCATGTACCATCCCGACAGTGAAGCATGGTGGTGGCAGAATCATGATATGGGGATGTTTTTCAGCGGCAGAAACTGGGAGACTAATCAAGATAGAGGGAAAGATGAATGTACAGAGACATCTTGGATGAAAATGTGCTCCAGAGCGCTCTTGAAATCAGGTTGGAGCGACGGTTCATCGTTCAGCAGGACAACGACGCTTAGCACTTTGGCAAAATATTAAAATAATGGCTTCAGAACAACTCTGTAAACGTCCTTCGGCGGCCCAGACAGAACCCAGACTTGAATCTGATTGAACATCTCTGGAGGGATCTGAAAATGGCTTCACATCATCTACCAACTAAACATTCAGTACAGACACAAACACATACTACCATTTTACCATATTTTCTGTGTTTAGTAAAAAAATAAAAGCTTAATTGGATCAATTACAGTAATACATTTCATACCATGTCTTTGCAGTGGAACTTCTGACGGCTAACAACTAAAAGGTCTTACAATTTTAATAATTTTTGGTCTGTCTTCAACTAAGGATTTTCATAGACAAATCTGATTTGTTAGATTTTGCCCATAGTCAGTGATTAGTCAAATCTATGATATTGTGTTTTTTAAGGGAGACATAAACAGATTGCGATTAAAGTACCACATACTGACTAGTCACTAGTTTTCAGTAACGTCACATGAATGTAGATCAAGGCGTTAGGGTGATTCTTCCGAAGTAAATAATTAAAAATAAATATACAAGCAATATAGTCTTTCATTAAAGGGGAACATTATCACCAGACCTATGTAAGCGTCAATATATACCTTGATATTGCAGAAAAAAGACCATATATTTTTTTAACCGATTTCCGAACTCTGAATGGGTGAATTTTGGCAAATTAAACGCCTTTCTATTATTCGCTCTCGGAGCGATGACGTCACAACGTGACGTCACATCGGGAAGCAATGCGCCATTTTCTCAAACACATTACAAACACAGAGTCAAATCAGCTCTGTTATTTTCCGTTTTTTCGACTGTTTTCCGTACCTTGGAGACATCATGCCTCGTCGGTGTGTTGTCGGAGGGTGTAACAACACGAACAGGGACGGATTCAAGTTGCACCAGTGGCCCAAAGATGATAAAGTGGCAAGAAATTGGACGTTTGTTCCGCACACTTTACCGACGAAAGCTATGCTACGACAGAGATGGCAAGAATGTGTGGATATCCTGCGACACTCAAAGCAGATGCATTTCCAACGATAAAGTCAAAGAAATCTTCCGCCAGACCCCCATTGAATCTGCCGGTGTTAAGTGTATAGACGGGTGGAAGGAGATGCACAACAGCAGAAGTATAACTCAATAATATTTATTGAGTGATTGATGAATACATAGGATGTGTATGCTACTATGTGTTTGAATGTGAGCTATGTGCTGGGATTAACATGTGAAGATACCTTAAGGGGTGTTGTCAAGTGTGTTGAATGAGGGCGTCCAAATCCAGAGGGAAAAGAGGTAGGGAAGTCCAATGTCCAAACGGGGTGGTGGAAGGAGAGTGCAAGTCCGGTGTTCAAAAGGGGGTCGTGATGCAGGAGAGAGCGTCCAAGGTACAAGCAGGGTGTCGATATCAGGAGGGCAATCCAGGTCCAGGGGGAAAAGGAAGTTGACACTGAGACACGAGACTGGGGAACAAAAGGGAGACGAATATGATCAGACCAGGACACAAGGAAACAAGCTACAAGAGATAATACTGGTGGGAAGTCAGAGACGTGAAGCTTACTGCGAACAGGGCTACGTTCCGACGTATATTAGTCAGCGGCGAGGCTCTTTATCCTGTTGTCTGTAATCACTGCCAGCTGTGCTGATTGAAGATTGCCGCCAGCTGCGGCGGTGTGTGGGCGCGGTCTGCGCAGCGTGTGTGGGGGCGTGTCCAGAAGCGCTCACAGTGGAGCCGCTGAGTGCTCCTGCAGAAGAGGGAAAGGCAGACTGCGCATGTGCTGTAACAGCCGGAGTGTGTTAGCAATTCAGGGACAAAGGACCTCGCTAACACGGCAAGCAATGGCGGCAGTTTGTTCCCGCAGACGAGCGAGCAAAACCCCTTGGATGTCTTGGCTCACACCGTCCCTTATGCCACCGAAGATGATCAAGAGAAGAATATCGACCCTAGCTTCCCTGGCCTGCTGACATGAGGGTATGTCTACAGAATATATTAATTGATGAAAATTGGGCTGTCTGCACTCTCAAAGTGAATGTTGTTGCCAAATGTATTTCATATGCTGTAAATCTAGTTCATAGTTGTTAGTTTCCTTTAATGCCAAACAAACACATAACAATCGTTGGTTAGAAGGCGATCGCCGAATTCGTCCTCGCTTTCTCCCGTGTCGCTGGCTGTCGTGTCGTTTACGTCGATATGGCTCAATAGCTTCAGTTTCTTCTTCAATTTCGTTTTCGCTACCTGCCTCCACACTACAACCATCCGTTTCAATACATGCGTAATCTGTTGAATCGCTTAAGCCGCTGAAATCCGAGTCTGAATCCGAGCTAATGTCGCTATAGCTTGCTGTTCTATGCGCCATGTTTGTTTGTGTTGGCTTCACTATGTGACGTCACAGGAAAATGAACGGGTGTTTATAACGATGGTTAAAATCAGGCACTTTGAAGCTTTTTTTAGGGATATTGCGTGATGGGTAAAATTTTGAAAAAAACTTTGAAAAATAAAATAAGCCACTGGGAACTGATTTTTAATGGTTTTAACCCTTCTGAAATTGTGATAATGTTCCCCTTTAAGTAAACAAATGTGAGGTTTCAAAAAGGCTAAACCACTTCAAAAATAACAAATCAATAAGGCAGAGATTGGTGCAGCGTTGAGAAGACATCTAACTTAACTAAATGAAGTACCAATAAGTTGTGAAAAAAGTTCCCTTATGCAACCCTCCGGAAGGATCTCTATCTTAGCCAGAGGAGAGTTACACCTCTGGGGGAGGAAGCACTTAAATGCCCGTTAAAATGCAATAATGGGAAACATTCTAAATACTTATTTTTTTCAGTTTAAAATGACAAATGCACATAATTCAAACATACGTATATAATTTTTTTGCAAAACCTATCCCAATGAAAGGGTCAGCCTCTAAAATGAGTTTTGGATATAAGTGAGATTTACTGTTTTTTTGTTGATGTCAATGAAAATGAAATAAAGTAACTCATGTTTTAGCAAAATCCAGTACAGATGCTTCTTAACTTATTAGTTTATTGATGTGCTCAAATCTGCAAAGACAAAACAATAATTGCTTGCATAGTTAATACAAGTAAAATGGTTAATGGTCCGTATTTATATAGCTTTTTACAAAATCTGGAATGATACCAAACACGGTTTACATAATGCATTTTAAAGGGCTTCATAAATAAGGTTGGTATGGTGTCACATTCACCATTCCCACCCGAGTAAACACAAATAACCACTGTGAGAAGATGAAACAAACAGACCGGAAAGTTTGGGTGGACATATTTCCACTGAGGTAGAGACACATGACGACCAATGAGATAGCAGCAAAATAGTTCCCTCCCATTTGGTATGATGTGGTTCAAGTCAATAATCTTAAGATGCTGTCTAGATGGTCTGATGTTCACTTGGTCCAACGAGAGGAGAAAATGTGGATCGTGCTTCATCTGCTGCTCCTGCTCCAAAGTGGAGGCAAGTCCATGCTCAGTTCCAATGGAGACATGTTCATACTGTACATGACTCTTATTAATATGTCTTCTTTTTCTCTTTTTTTTCTTCAGCATGTACAGGTGCTTACAACTTTTCCACTCAGACTGTTGGACCTGGACAAAATGTCTCTCTTACGTGTTCCTACGAGGATACTGGACATATAAATTACTTATTTTGGATCCGATTGGTTTCTGCAAACTTTCCTGAAGTTTTAGCTAAAACGGCACTTCACAGTTCAGACTCTGTTGAATATGGAACATCCAATACTGGACATCGCATCACAGCCAAAAAGGAACAAGGAAAATTTGTCCTGCAAATTAGTCAAGTAGAGAAAAGTGATACGGCGATCTATTACTGTTTAAAAACAAAATTAGGTCAACTCATGTTTTTAAATGGAACATTCCTTCAGGTCACAGGTAAATATGACAACAAATAATTAGAAGACAATTTGAATAAAACATTATCCATACTTTGTGACATACCTTCTGTTTATAGATAACAATTTTAACATGACCAATTATGCAGCCTTCAAATGTCCAAATGAACAAATAATATTTTATTGTGATGAACATGTTTTTACATGCACTACAAGAAATGTAACCTCTGCATTAACACATCAGTATTTTTTACCTTCAAGATTTCAACAGAAGTGAATGTCGATCCGTGGAATCAAAGTCACAGAGTGCTGAAAGATTTCAATTTATCTCGCACTCTTCCCAGAACCAGAACCCTCCGTGTCTGTTGTCTCTGAAGTCCAACCAGGACCGCCTGTGAAGTTGCAGTGCTCAGTTTTCTCCCACTCTGGGAATGAAATCTGTCAGGATGGACACAAAGTGTCCTGGTTCAGAACTGGACCAGAAAGTGTCCATCCCAGCTTTGTTTACGCTCATGACGAATGCAAGAAGATCAAAGATAATTCCACACAGAAATGTGTCCCCACTTTCTCAAAGAACGTCAACTCCTCTGATGCTGGAACTTACTTGTGTGCTGTGGTCACATGTGGGAGGATTTTCATGGGAAATCCAATAAAAGTCAACATTGAAGGTAAGAATTTATTCAACTGTATCGTCAAATTAATCATTAGTGTTTGTTACTAAAAATATTGAAATTTTTTTAATCACAACCATTCAGATTCCAGCAGCAAGTATGTTATCTTTGTCTTGAGTGCTGCTTTGGCCTTAAGTTTAATCATGTCAGCCTTCCTCATCAACAAGATCAGGACAAAAAACAGTTTTTGCTGCAAAGGTAAGAAAAATCAATCATCATCAGGTTGTTCTTTTTTGTTCTTTCTTCAATTTTTCAGCTGGTCCACAAACACTCGATGAAACGTTCAGTCGCGTCCAGCAGGTAAAAGGAAGTTTGTAGAAAAGTTCTGTGCATCTTTGCTTGCTTTTCAGCTTCTTCTCATGTCTCACATGACTTGTTTCCTCAGAGAGACGAGGACTCTTTGGTTTATTCCATGCCGACCATTGTCTCCAGGAAAACTGGCAGAGCGAGGCAGACAAATATGAGGGCAGCAGAGGAATTCAGCACGTACACTGACATGCGTCTTCAAAGCTAAATCCTCACAACACAAAATTAAAATGTGGTTCTAATACACATTCTGTTACTTTTACACATTGTTTGTCAATCTTTTTAGAAAACTCTGGGTATGCGCAGGGTCTTAAAGGCCCTCTTTACACTGCACACTAAATCTGATTTTTTTTTTGCCCTCAAGTAACTCACAGTGGATTTTAAACGCTCCAAAGTGCTTCAAATCTGATATTTTGACATCAGATTTAGGCCACAACAGTCCAAATCCCATTGGAATCTGATCTTTTCAAATGTGACTTCAGTCCAAACGGCAATGCGACCTGAATGCGACCCATATGTGACTTTTTCGAGCAGCCTGCCAACGGATTTGGATATGTCATCACAACATCCGGTTTCCCTATCCACAAAGTCACAAAGTCTCTTAAGACATTCTTGTGGTTTTCCTACACTGAGGTTTCTGCATTTTGGAGTTCGGTTCCCAAATTCAAGTGTCCTGCCCTGACGCTTGCAGGATTTGATTTTACCCAACATGTCAGGACCACACCCACTCCCTCACTCCAGAGATCCTCATCTCCAGTCTATTAACTACACTCAGCAGTCTGCTCATCTGCTCATTGCCTCACAACCAATCAGACTCTGCCATTCCACACTCCACACTCACCTGTGACTCATTACCAAACATCTACCTGTATATGTATACCATCCTCAGCCCGGCTGCCTCAGGCAGTATTGTTTGACTTTGAATGACTTTAGCCTGACCACACGGTCCTGTCCGTTTGTAGCAGTTAGCTTTAGTCTTTGATTGTTGCTGAACTGTTTGTTGCCTTTGACTAAATTTTTGCCTACTCCCTTGTACCTTTGCTTGAACTACAGTAAAACCTTTGAAACCTATGTCTGCATCCAAGAATGTCATTACACAACAGCATTCAAAGTTTGACTTTTCGGGGCCTAATGTGTTACGGCTCAAGCACCTGCCGCCACACATTCAGCTGTGCGCTCTTCTGAGCGTGTCCTGGGTTCCAGTGCCAGAACGTAGCTACTTGTACCTGTACAGTAAGCCTTACACGTCTCTAGTTTTCCTCGCCTATGTGCTTCCTTGCTCTCTGTGTTTCCCCTCCTCTGTGACCATCGTGTCTTGTCCTGTGTCGTCATCCTGCAGCTCCGCGTCATTCCCTGGTTTCGAGCTGTGTGTCTCTTCTCCCCGGATTCCCTCTGGACTTCCTACTGCCTCCCCGGATTTCGACCTCTCGCCTGCCCCCTGGACAACGATGCCTCGCTCCATCCCCTGACCACTGGCAGGGGATGGAGGCAGGCTCGGAGGTCCGGTAACACTCAACATATAATCGCTTCACATAGTCACACCACACGGATTTGGATTAATTACACACATCATTCTTTTGTATTAAGAATGATGTGTGCCGTCTCCTTCTCCGCTGTACCGTTACATAATGTGTCTTTGTGAAACAAATGTTCATAAAGATGCGCCAATATTATCTTGTCATGTGATACGTCATGAGTTAGTTAACTGATTTGGCTTTTATTTTGGGCCAAAACCTATTCCAAAGGGACACCCTTTTGGCTGAAAGGCCTTTGGAATGATTGTTAAAATAATGGGTGGATGTTTACTGGTTTTCAAAATTAAATTATTTCATTTTGTTACCAAAGAAAATACAAATATCTTGTTTTTTTTGTTTTTTTTAGCAAAATCTAGCATAAATATCACGTAGATTTTTGGTTTATCAGCGCACAAAAATCTGCAAAGACAAATAAGGTTTTTCTTTGCCACAGAAAGACTGCATCGTTAACAAACCTGCACTACCACAAGCTAATGCCACAAAATGTTGTCTGTACTGTACAATTCAAATTTGAATGACAATAAAGGAAGTCTAAGTCTAAACGTAGTGAACCGAAAAAAACACACTTTAAAAATATAGCAAAAACAGACTGGAAAGTTTTGGCTGACATTCTTCCACTGAGGTAGAGGTGACACAGATGGCGGCCAATGAGGTCGCTGTGAAATAGTTCCCTCCCATTTGGTATGATGTGGTTCATGTCAATATTCTTAAGATGCTGTCTAGATGGTCTGATGTTCACTTGGTCAAACGAGAGGAGAAAATGTGGATCGTGCTTCATCTGCTGCTCCTGCTCCAAAGTGGAGGCAAGTCCATGCTCAGTTCCAATGAAGACATGTTCATACTAAACATGACTCTTATTAATATGTCTTCTTTTTTCTCTTCTTCTCTTCAGCATGTACATGTGCTTACACCTTCTCCACACAGACTGTTGGACTTGGACAAAATGCCTCTTTAACATGTGTCCTGGAGAAAAATTCAGAGTATGAATATTTATTTTGGCTCCGACTTGTTTCCGGAACCTTTCCTGAAGCTTTAGTCGCACTGTCATATGTAGATTTAAATTCTGATAAACATGGACCATTAAAGACTGGACCTCGCATCACAGCCAAAAAAGAACGAGAAACTTTTGATCTACAAATGGATCAAGTGGAGAAAAGTGATACGGCGATCTACTATTGTTGAAGAATACATTTAGGTAACTGGATGTTTTTGAATGGGATATTTCTTCAAGTTACAGGTAAATATAACAGAGACAATACAACAATTGTTCATACTTTAAGTGTTACGTACCGTCTGATAACGATGGTAACTTGACTGGTCACAGAGTGCTGAACATATTCAAATTGTCTTGCACTCTTCCCAGAACCAGAACCCTCCGTGTCTGTTGTCTCTGAAGTCCAACCTGGACCACCCGTGAAGTTCCATTGCTCAGTCCTCTCCCACTCTGGGACTGAAACCTGTCAGGATGGACCCAAAGTGTCCTGGTTCAGAACTGGACCAGAAAATGTCCATCCCAGCTTTGTTTTCACTCATGACGAATGCAAGAAGATCAAGGATAACTCCACGCAGAATTGCTTCCACACTTTCTCAAAGACCCTCAGCTCCTCCGATGCTGGAATTTACTTGTGTGCTCTGGTCACATGTGGGAGGATTTTCATGGGAAATCAAATAAAAGTCAACATTAAGGGTGAGAATTTATTAATCTGTATTGACTTATTCATCATGAATGTTCGTTGCTATGAATACTGACAGTTTGTTTTTTTAATCACAATTGTTCAGATTCCAGCAGCTGTGATTCAAACAAGTATGTTATCTTTGTCTTGAGTGCTTCTTTGGCCTTAAACTTCATCATGTCAGCTTCACTCATCAACAAGATCAGGACAAAAATCAGTTTTTGCTGCAAAGGTAAGAAAAAAGCGCATTATCAATCATCATTAGGTTGTTACTTTATTATTTGTCTTCAATTTTTCAGCTGGTCCACAAACACTCGATGAAACGTTCAGTCACGTCCAGCAGGTAAAAGGAAGTTTGCAGAAACTTTTTGTGCATCATTGCTTGGTTTTCAGCTTCTTCTCATGTCTCACATGACTTGTTTCCTTAGAGAGACGAGGACTCTTTGGTTTATTCCATGCCATCGTCTCCAGGAAATCTGACAAGGCGAGGCAGACAAATACGAGGGCAGCAGAAGAATTCAGCACGTACACTGACGTGTGTCATCATGACTCAATCTTCACCACACAACATTAAAATGTGTTCTGATACACATTTTGTTAATAATACACATTCTTATACTTTTCTTTTTTCCCTGTAAGAACATGAAAATGGAGACACAGAGATGAGGTAGGAATAAATAAGCTCTGCTTCTTCCTGCTCTTTTTCGGACATGTTGATTTTATGTGAGAGTAAATATGATGTTCTTCAATGTAACTTGTTTAAATAAATATTCCCAATACTGCAAAAAGGCTTTGGAATTTATCTTAAACGTTTTATTGTCCTTTTTAGGGCACTCATTGAAATATATGGAAATCTAAATTATCAAGGCAATGTTTTTTTTTTTCATCTTTATAAAAACATTATTGTTGCCAGGCTTTTTCTTTGTCATATGTTGGAACCACGACCAAGAGGACCTTTTGATTTATTGTGATTTTCAAGTAACCTGAAGTAAGTAACAGCAAATGTAATGTGGTGAAAGATGTGAGTAGTAGGTCTAGCCATGAAAACTAATGAAAAATGTTGTACTTTTGTGCTGACTGCCAAGATAAATATCCACCATGTTTATTTCTAACATCACTATCCAACATTCATGTGTATGCTGATGATAATGCAACACTTCTTACTGCAAACTGTAAATAAAAAGTATTGGCCATGTTTCAGTATTCCTGCTGTATGGAGTCGTTGCAACAATGAAGTTGAAACACACTTGGAAAGGAAGAAAAAGTCCCTCTGAGTTCACACTTTTTTTTATTTTAAAGATCAACCTCAACAAGTTGGTTTGAGAGACTTTTAAGTGTGTGTGACAGAGAAAGAGTTACGGAGTGAGACACAAAGGACCTGATCTACTAAAAGTGTGCATGTTAAGCTATGTAGTTTAACTACATTTTCCCGTAATTTGATGGTAGCTTCGCTACTTTTTGGAACAAGTAGCTTTTCCTGTAGCTTCTCTGCTTTTAGACCCATGTAGCTAGGTAGTGGTGTATCTTTGTTGGTCGTCTGATGAGTGATGAGCCAAGAAGACGCCAACAAGGAATCGTCGAACAAAAGCTTTATTTGTTTCATCGAGCCTCAGACTGAAACTGCAGCTTCCAGGAGAAAGAGTATGGGCCTGATTACTCTTCTGATGTCCTCTCGGACCACTGTCCTTAAATATGTTTTGCACAATGACCCCCACTCTTTGTAACTCTAGCCTTGAAGTGGGCCAGATTGGACAAAGCTCAGTTTGTTGTTTGACCAGTCAATCTTTCCCTGACATTATTCTTCTGATCAGTTTGAGTCGGGTGACCTCCAACCCCTATCCTCTACTCCTACCTGTGGGGGATTCCTGCTATATGTTGCTTATGTATTTACACTTCCTCCAAACCTGCATTCCTTTAGGATTCCAATTGTCATGGGGGCAAGAGCCACCATTCTCAAGAGAGCTTGTGATAGACATCTGCACCCGAATCTAACTAAGGGCATATTTCCTTTGTAGAATAATCCTTTAAAGAATGCTGTGACCAAATACAAACACATGCTAGTTCACAATCATATAGGAAAATGGTACACGGTATAATGTACCACAGTAGCTTACATCAAAGCTACAAGCTACAAAGAGAGAAAAATGACTGCGAATCCAGGCCAACGAAAAAATATGGAGAAAATACAATGGCTTGGATGAGTGAGAACAACCATACGGAGAACATCCATGATGATTGGTTGGTGTTCGTATGATGAGTCCCATTTGGCTAAGGTTAGGGTGAAACATTACGGACTGGCCAATCAGAGGAAAGATAAGGCGGGTCATCAAAACCAGGAAGCAAAATCATAATGACAATGGGTGGACTGTGAGGGTTTGTTTTCCCGGAATGCAAAGGAAAGTTGGAGCGGGCAAGGCGAGAGGGTAAGCACATCTTTATTTTAACACTAACAAAAGGAATAAACAAAAAGCGCGCACAAGCGCGGAAGTACAAACTTGGCTAATGAAAACAAATCTAGCACAAAGGCAAAAACTATGAACATGAAACTAAAGTCACTAACTGTGGCATTAATAACAAAAACTTATTTGACAGAGCAGGAATCTATGGCATGGAACACGTGATCAATGGCGTAACAGGGGTAGTATGGATAATGTCACTAGGACGATCAACAGAAAAAGACAGGCTTAAATAACAGTGACATGATTAGTGACAGGTGCGCGAGTGCAAAACGTGAGACAGGTGCGTGACATGAGGACAGGTGAAAACTAATGGGTTGTCATGGAAACAAAACAAACAAAAGTGCACAAAGGGTCCAAAAACCAAACCGAACATAACCAAAACAAAACATGATCACACAGACATGACAGATAACAGATATGCACTCATGTCACATGACGACGAAGCAGTCGGAGACAGAGGGACGCTTCAAGCTGACGACTCAAAAAAAAAGAGACCTACTTGAAATTGGCAAAGGAATTCTCCCCCGCAGATTAGATTTTTCTTTAGTGATGTAGATGACGTGCAGGAAACCCATAATATTGTGTATTCTTGGCAGTGATGGACTTGGCGTTAGTGATGAGAAAAAAGGACTGCGAATCCAGGCCAGAAAAAACGACGGAGAAAATATAATGACCTGGATGAAGATACAGATAACATACAGAGAACATCCATTATGATTGATTGATTGATTGATTGATTGGGACTTTTATTAGTAGATTCTACAGTACAGTACATATTCCGTACAATTGGCCACTAAATGGTAACACCCCAATAAGTTTTTCAACTTGTTTAAGTCGGGGTCCACTTGAATCAATTCATGGCAGTGATGAACTTGGCTGTAGCTTAGCTACTTTTTTAACGAGTAGCTTTTCCTGTAGCTTAGCTGCTTTTAGACCCATGTAGCTAGGTAGTGGTGTATCTTTGTTGGTCGTGTGATGGGTGATGAGCCAAGAAGACGCCAACGAGGAATCGTCGAACAAAAAGCTTTATTTGTTTCATCAAGCCTCAAACGGGAACTGCAGTTTCCAGGAGAAAGAGTATGGGCCTGATTACTCTTCTGATTTCTTCTCGGATCACTGTCCTTAAATACCTTTTACACGAAAATCTCCACTTGTCGTAACTCTAGCTTTGAAGCCGGCCAGTGTGGACAAAGCCCAGTTTGTTGTTTGGCCAGTCAATCTTTCCTTGACATTATTCCTCTGATCAGTTTGAGTCGGGTGACTTCCGACACATATCCTCTACTCCTACCTGTGGGGGCTTCCTGCCAGATGTTGCTAATGTCTTTACACTTCCTCCAAACCTGCATTTCTCTAGGATTCCAATTGCCTTACACCGCTCTCTAGAGAGCTTGTGATGGACATCTGCACCCGAAGCTAACTAAGGGCATATTTCCTTAGTAGAATAATCCTAAGGATTCTGTGACCAAATACAAACACATGCTAGTTCACAATCATCCAGTCCATTTGTACACTCTCAGTCACATTAACTATAATATTATACATGTGGGCTCATAGATATAAATGTTGTTAAATGTAGCTTTGATGTAGCAAGCTACTTTTGCCGTGTAGCTTGTAGTGTAGCTTACTACAACTCTCTAGTGATAGCTTCCCCTGGAGCTTAGCTACATTTAATCGAGAGTAACTTGTAGCTAAGCTTACTACATTTTCCAAGTGGCTTCACTGGTCCTTGGCAGTATTTAGACAAATGTATGCGTGTCTCACTCTGTAACTCTTTCTCTGTCACACACACTTAAAAGTCTCTCAAACAAACACTGTTGAAGTTAAAACTTGTTGTGGTTAACCTTTAAAATGAAAAAAAAAAAGTGTGAACTAAGAATAACTTTTTCTTCCTGTCCAAGTGTGCTTCAACTTCATGCACGGTTGTTGCAACGACTTTCAGCAAGTAATACTGAAACATGTCCAATAATTTTTATTCACAGTTTGAAATAAGAAGTGTTGCATTATCATCAGCATACACATGAATGTTGGATAGTGATGTTAGAAATAAACATGGTGGATATTTATCTTGGCAGTCAGCACAAAAGTACAAAGTTTTTCATTAGTTTTCATGGCTAGACCTACTACTCACATCTTTCATCACATTACATTTGCTGTCACTTGCATCAAGTTACTTTGAAATCTTTAAGTATTGGGAATAGTTCAGTTAATTTAGACATTAACTGAACATCACATTTACACTCACATATAATCAACATGACCGAAAAGGAGCCGGAAGAAGAAGAACTTATTTATTCCTACCTCTTCTTTGTGTCTCCATTATCATTTTATTACAGGAAAAAAGTGTAAGAATGTGTAATAGTAATATAATGTGTATAAGAACACATTTTAATTTTGTTTCATGAGAACTGAGTCACAAAGATAGACATCGGCGTACGTGCTGAATTCCTCTGCTGCCTTCGTATTTGTCTGCCTCGCTTTGCCAGTTTTCCTGGAGACAATGGTCGGCATGGAATAAACCAAAGAGTCCTCGTCTCTCTGAGGAAACAAGTCATGTGAGACATGAAAAGTAGCTGAAAACCAAGCAAAGATGCACAGAACGTTTCTACAAACTTCCTTTTACCTGCTGGACGTGACTGAACGTTCCATCGAGTGTTTGTGGACCAACTGAAAAATTGAAGAAAAAGCATAAAAGAACAACCCAATGATGATTGATAATGCGCTTTTTTTCTTACCTTTGCAGCAAAAACATTGTTTTGTCCTGATCTTGTTGATGAGGAAGGCTGACATGATGAAACTTAAGGCCAAAGCAGCACTCAAGACAAAGATAACATAATTGTTTGAATCACAGTTGCAACCATCTGGATGGTTATGATAAAAAAACAGTCAATATTTTTGGCAACACATACTTAAATACTAATGATTTAATATTTACCTTGGGTGTTGTTGACTTTTATTGGATTTCCCATGAAAATCCTCCCACATGTGACCACAGCACACAAGTAAGTTCCAGCATCAGAGGAGTTGACGTCCTTTGAGAAAGTGTGGACACATTTCTGTGTGGAATTATCTTTGATCTTCTTGCATTCGTCATCAGCGTAAACAAAGCTGGGATGGACACTTTCTGGTCCAGTTCTGAACCAGGACACTTTGTGTCCATCCTGACAGGTTTCATTCCCAGAGTGGGAGAGGACTGAGCACTGCAACTTCACAGGCGGTCCTGGTTGGACTTCAGAGACAACAGACACGGAGGGTTCTGGTTCTGGGAAGAGTGAAAGACAAATTGAAGTCTTTCAGCACTCTGTGACTTTGATTCCACAGATCGACATTCACTTCTGTTGAAATCTTGAAGGTAAAAAATACTGATGTGTTAATGCAGAGGTTACATTTCTTATAGTGCATGTAAAAACATGTTCACCACAATAAATTATTTGTTCATTTAGACATTTGTAAGCCGAATTATTGGAAGAGTAGTCAAGTTAACATTGTTATCTATAAACAGATGTTATGTAACAATTAAAATATGTAAAATTGTTCATTTAAACTATTTTCTAATTATTTGTTGTCATATTTACCTGTGACCTGAAGGAATGTTCCTTTCAAAAACATCATGGTATTCATATATTGTTGTACATTAAAACAATAGTAGATCGCCGAATCACTTTTCTCTACTTGACTAATTTGCAGAACAAATTTTCCTTGCTCTCTTTTGGCTGTGATACGACGTCCAGTATTTGATGTTTCATTTTCTGAAGAGCTGTAAGATGCCATTGCAGCTAAAATGTCAGGAAAGGTTCCAGAAACAAATCGGATCCAAAATAAGATGTTCTGAGTTCGAATATCCTCGTAGGGACATGTCAGAAAGACACTTTGTCCAGGTCCAACAGTCTGAGTGGAAAAGTTGTAAGCACCTGTACATGCTGAAGAGAAAAAGAAGACATATTAATAAGAGTCATGTACAGTATGAACATGTCTCCATTGGAACTGAGCATGGACTTGCCTCCACTTTGGAGCAGGAGCAGCAGATGAAGCACGATCCACATTTTCTCCTCTCGTTTGACCAAGTGAACATCAGACCATCTAGACAGCATCTTAAGATTATTGACATGAACCACATCATACCAAATGGGAGGGAACTATTTTGCCGCAATCTCATTGGCTCATCAGTGCCGCCCCTACCTCAGTGGAAATATGTCCACCCAAACGTCTCTTAGTATCTTTTTCTCACAGTGGTTCTATTTGTTTACTACTTTTAATAACTATGCAGTATTTTTGTAGCAAAGGAAACTTTTTTTTCCTTGCAGATTTTATGAATATCAATATTTTATTATTCTATAGCATCTGTGCTGGATTTTGCTAAAACTAGATTGAATTTATTTCATTTTCAATGGCAACCAAAAAAAAGGTTTTTTATTGTTCTTCCATGCCGAATGGAAATAATATTGCATTTTCATTTACTCCCAGAATATTTATGTTGGCTGTTGTGATGGTGCATCTGGAATGATCAAAAATTGCATGTAATAATAATGCATGAAAACTAATGTTGCAAGACATTTTTCAATTAAGATACATATTATTAATACAACAAAAAAATGACAAACAAATCATTTAAATACAAACCTCGTTTCCATATGAGTTGGGAAATTGTGTTAGATGTAAATACAAACGGAATACAATGATTTGCAAATCCTTTTCAACCCATATTCAGTTGAATATGACAACATATTTGATGTTCAAACTGATAAACATTTTTGTTTTTTGCAAATCAAATCAAATCAAATCAACTTTATTTATAAAGTAATCATTACCTTTAGAATTTGATGCCATCAACACGTGACAAAGAAGTTAGAAAAAGTGGCAATAAATACTGATAAAGTTGAGGAATGCTCATCAAACACTTATTTGGAACATCCCACAGGTAAACAGGCAAATTTGGAACAGGTGGGTGCCATGATTGGGTATAAAAGTAGATTCCATGAAATGCTCAGTCATTCACAAACAAGGATGGGGCGAGGGTCACCACTTTGTCAACAAATGAGCAAATTGTTGAACAGTTTAAGAAAAACCTTTCTCAAACAGCTATTGCAAGGAATTTAGGGATTTCACCATCTACGGTCCGTAATATCATCAAAGGGTTCAGAGAATCTGGAGAAATCACTGCACGTAAGCAGCTAAGCCTGTGACCTTCGATCCCCCAGGCTGTACTGCATCAATAAGCGACATCAGTGTGTAAAGGATATCACCACATGGGCTCAGGAACACTTCAGAAACCCACTGTCAGTAACTACAGTTGGTCGCTACATCTGTAAGTGCAAGTTAAAACTCTCCTATGCAAGGTGAAAACCGTTTATCAACAACACCCAGAAACGCCGTCAGCTTCGCTGCGCCTGAGCTCATCTAAGATGGACTGATACAAAGTGGAAAAGTGTTCTGTGGTCTGACAAGTCCACATTTCAAATTGTTTTTGGAAACTGTGGACGTCGTGTCCTCCGGACCAAAGAGGAAAAGAACCATCCGGATTGTTATAGGCGCAAAGTTGAAAAGCCAGCATCTGTGACGGTATGGGGGTGTATTATTGCCCAAGACATGGGTAACTTACACATCTGTGAAGGCGCCATTAATGCTGAAAGGTACATACAGGTTTTGGAGCAACATATGTTGCCATCCAAGCAACGTTACCATGGACGCCCCTGCTTATTTCAGCAAGACAATGCCAAGCCACGTGTTACATCAACTTGGCTTTATAGTAAAATAGTGCGGGTACTAGACTGGCCTGCCTGTAGTCCAGACCTGTCTCCCATTGAAAATGTGTGGCGCATTATAAAGCCTAAAATACCACAACGAAGACCCCCGGACTGTTGAACAACTTAAGCTGTACATCAAGCAAGAATGGGAAAGAATTCCACCTGAGAAGCTTAAAAAATGTGTCTCCTCAGTTCCCAAACGTTTACTGAGTGTTGTTAAAAGGAAAGGCCATGTAACACAGTGGTGAACATGCCCTTTCCCAACTACTTTGGCACGTGTTGCAGCCATGAAATTCTAAGTTAATTCTTATTTGCAAAAAACAAATAAAGTTTATGAGTTTGAAGATCAAATATGTTGTCTTTGTAGTGCATTCAATTGAATATGGGTTGAAAAGGATTTGCAAATCATTGTATTCTGTTTACATTTACATATAACACAATTTCCCAACTCATATGGAAACGGGGTTTGTATTTAAATCAGCCAATTAAGTCATCAAGCAGCTTTAAAATTATAATAGGATGTTTCTTGAATAGGCAATGTCTAATATTTCTATTTTTGACAGTACGGCTTCCTCCCGCCTCCAAAGACATGCACCTGGGAATAGGTTGATTGGCAACTCTAAATTGGCCCTGGTGTGTGAATGCCCGAGAGGGACAAGCGGTAGAAAAAAGATGGATATGTTGTCTTAAAAGCAAAAGACGGAGGGTTTTATCTCTACTATTTGTCTTTGCAGCTTGATTGCCTCCTTTCTCACGCCCATTTGCACTCACATTTCAAACGTACACAGTAAAAACGCAAAACAGCGGCTGCAGAACAGTTTCAGTCTTGATAAATCACACCTCGTGTTGTAAATGATTCCTTTTGCATCTCCTCCTTCCAGTTTTGTGGGCGTTGTGATCATCAGCAAATATTCTGCATATTCATGAAGACTAACATGTCAAATGCTCATTTAAGAGACACAATCCTGTACGCTGCAGTTTAGTAGATCAGCTTTGTGTGTGTTATCACCTTTTCACCTGTTTCAATACACACACAATTCTAGTAGATCAGTCCCACGATGTAAGTCTTCCTTAAAAGTTGACTTGCATAAAAAAATGAGCTACTCTCTCAAACAAACACTGTTGAAGTTGAAACTTGTTGTGGTTAACCTTTGAAATAAAAAAAGTGTGAACTCAGACGGAGTTTTTCTCCCTGTCCAAGTGTGTGACAAGTTCATACACGATTGCTGCAACGACTGCACACAGGAAGAATACTAAAAAAAGTTCAGTACTTTTTATTTACAGTTTGCAGTAAGAAGTGTTGCATTATCATCAGCATAAACCTGTAGGTTAATTAGTGACGTTAGAAATGAACATGGTGGATATTTATGTTGGCAGTCAGCAGAAAAGTACAAAGTTTTTCATTAGTTTTGATTGATAGGCTAATTACTTGCATCTTTTACCACATTACATTTGCTGTTACTTGCTTCAGGTTACTTTATAAATCATGAGAATGTGAAACATTTTTTTAAAAAGTTGTGCAAAAAAAAAAAAAGACATCAATTGTACATAAATATTCACAGCCTTTGCCATGAAGCTCAAAAGTGACCTCAGGTGCATCCTGTTTTAACTGATCATCCTTAAAATGTTCCTGCAGCTTAATTGGATCCCACCTGTGATAAATTCAGTTGGTTGGACATGATTTGTAAATGCACGCACCTGTCTGTATAGAAGGTCTCATGTTTGTCAATACATGGCAGTGCACAAACCAAGCATGAAGTGGAATGAATTGTTTGTAGGCCTCCGACACAGGATTGTCTCGAGGCACAAATCTGGAGAAGTGTACACAAAAGATAATTTCTGCATTGAAGGTCCCAATGAGCACAATGGCCTCCACCATTTGTAAACAGAAGAAGTTTGGAACCACCAGGACTCTATTCTCAGAGCTGGCTTAACTGAGGGATCAAAAGAAGAAGGGCTTTAGTCAGGGAGGTGACCAAGAACCCCCATGGTCACTTCTATCGGACCTACAGAATCTTTCTGTGGAGTGATGAGAACCTTCCAGAAGGACAACCATCTCTGCAGCAAACCACCAATAAGGCCAAACGGAAGCCATTTCTTTTCAAGACATTTGCCAAAATGCACCTGAAACAATCGCAGACCATCAGAAACTAAATTCTCTGGTCTGATGAGACAAAAATTGAACTCTTTGGCGTGAATATCAGGCATCATGTTTGGAGGAAACCAGGTGCCGCTCATCACCAGGCATGTACCATCCCGACAGTGAAGCATGGTGGTGGCAGAATCATGATATGGGGATGTTTTTCAGCGGCAGAAACTGGGAGATTAATCAAGATAGAGGGAAAGATGAATGTACAGAGACATCTTGGATGCAAATGTGCTCCAGAGCATTCTTGAAATCAGATTGGAGCGACGGTTCATCGTTCAGCAGGACAACGACGCTGAGCACTTTGCCAAAATATCAAAAGAATGGCTTCAGAACAACTCTGTAAACATCCTTCGGCGGCCCAGCCAGAACCCAGACTTGAATCTAATTGAACATCTCTGGAGGGATCTGAAAATGGCTGCACATCATCTACCAACTAAACATTCAGTACAGACACAAACACATACTACCATTTTACCACATTTTCTGTGTTAAGTAAAAAAATAAAAGCTTAATTGGATCAATTACAGTAATACATTTCATACCATGTCTTTGCAGTGGAACTTCTGACGGCTAACAACTAAAAGGTCTTACAGTTTTAATAATTTTTGGTCTGTCTTCAACTAAGGATTTTCATAGACAAATCTGATCTGTTTGAATTTGCCCATAGTCAGTGATTAGTCAAATCTATGATATTGTGTTTTTGAAAGAAAGACATAAACAGATTGCGATTCAAGTACCACATATTGACTGGTCACTAGGTTTCAGTAACGTCACATGAATGTAGATCTAGGCGTTAGGGTGATTCTCCAGAAGGATCTCTACCTTAGCCAGAGGAGAGTTACACCTCTGGGGGAGGAAGCACTTAAATGCCCGTTTTGTGTTAAAATGCAATAATGGGAAACATTCTAAATACTTTTTTTTTTCAGTTTAAAATGACAAATGCACATAATTCAAACATACGTATATAATTGTTTTGCAAAACCTATCCCAATGGAAGGGTCAGCCTCTAAAATGAGTTTTGGATATAAGTGAGATTTACTGGTTACCAAAAACTTTTTTGTTAATGTCAATGAAAATGAAACAAATAAACTAATATTTTAGCCAAATCCAGTACAGATGCTTCTTAATTCATTAGTTTATTGATGTGCTCAAATCTGCAAAGACAAAACAATAATTGCTTGCATAGTTATTATAAGTAAAATGGTTAATAGTCCGTATTTATATAGCTTTTTACTAAATCTGGAATGAAACCAAACGCGGTTTACATTATGCATTTTAAAGGGCTTCATAAATAAAGTTGATATGGTATGGTATCACATTCACCATTCCCACCTGAGTAAACACAAATAACCACTGTGAGAAGATGAAACAAAGAGACCGGAAAGTTTGGGTGGTCATATTTCCACTGAGGTAGGGGCGACACTGATGAGCCAATGAGATAGCAGCAAAATAGTTCCCTCCCATTTGGTATGATGTGGTTCATGTCAATAATATTAAGATGCTGTCTAGATGGTCTGATGTTCACTTGGTCCAACGAGAGGAGAAAATGTGGATCGTGCTTCATCTGCTGCTCCTGCTCCAAAGTGGAGGCAAGTCCATGCTCAGTTCCAATGGAGACATGTTCATACTGTACATGACTCTTATTAATATGTCTTCTTTTTCTCTTTTTTTTCTTCAGCTTGTACAGGTGCTTACAACTTTGCCACTCAGACTGTTGGACCTGGACAAAATGTCTCTCTTACGTGTTCCTACGAGGATACTGGAAATATACATTACTTATTTTGGATCCGATTGGTTTCTGCAAACTTTCCTGAAGTTCAGGCTCTGTTGAATATGGAACATCAATTACTGGACATCGCATCACAGCCAAAAAGGAACAAGGAAAATGTGTCCTGCAAATTAGTCAAGTAGAGAAAAGTGATACGACGATTTATTACTGTTTAAAAGCAAAATTAGGTCAACTCATGTTTTTAAATGGAACATTCCTTCAGGTCACAGGTAAATATGACAACAAATAATTAGAAGACAATTTGAATAAAACATTCTCCATACTTTGTGACATACCTTCTGTTTATAGATAACAATTTTAACATGACCAATTATGCAGCCTTCAAATGTCCAAATGAACAAATAATATTTTATTGTGATGAACATGTTTTTACATGCACTACAAGAAATGTAACCTCTGCATTAACACATCATAGTATTTTTTACCTTCAAGATTTCAACAGAAGTGAATGTCGATCTGTGGAATCAAAGTCACAGAGTGCTGAAAGACTTCAATTTGTCTTGCACTCTTCCCAGAACCAGAACCCTCCGTGTCTGTTGTCTCTGAAGTCCGACCAGGACCGCCTGTGAAGTTGCAGTGCTCAGTCCTCTCCCACTCTGGGAATGAAATCTGTCAGGATGGACACAAAGTTTTCTGGTTCAGAACTGGACCAGAAAGTGTCCATCCCAGCTTTGTTTACGCTCATGACGAATGCAAGAAGATCAAAGATAAGTCCACACAGAAATGTGTCCACACTTTCTCAAAGAACGTCAACTCCTCTGATGCTGGAACTTACTTGTGTGCTGTGGTCACATGTGGGAGGATTTTCATGGGAAATCCAATAAAAGTCAACATTGAAGGTAAGAATTAATTCAAATGTATCGACAAATTCATCATTAGTGTTTGTTACTAAAAATATTTACATTTTTTTAATCACAACCATTCAGATTCCAGCAGCTCTGATTCATCCAAGGATGTTATCTTTGTCTTGAGTGCTGCTTTGGCCTTAAGTTTAATCATGTCAGCCTTCCTCATCAACAAGATCAGGACAAAAAACAGTTTTTGCTGCAAAGGTAAGAAAAATCAATCATCATCAGGTTGTTCTTCTATGCTCTTTCTTAAATTTTTCAGCTGGTCCACAAACACTCGATGAAACGTTCAGTCGCGTCCAGCAGGTAAAAGGAAGTTTGTAGAAAAGTTCTGCGCATCTTTGCTTGGTTTTCAGCTTCTTCTCATGTCTCACATGACTTGTTTCCTCAGAGAGACG
Source organism: Nerophis lumbriciformis (assembly GCF_033978685.3). Classification (NCBI taxonomy): domain Eukaryota; kingdom Metazoa; phylum Chordata; class Actinopteri; order Syngnathiformes; family Syngnathidae; genus Nerophis; species Nerophis lumbriciformis. The sequence goes on along the minus strand of NC_084563.2, from coordinate 22,432,337 downwards.
AGAACTCTTTGGTTTATTCCATGCCGACCATTGTCTCCAGGAAAACTGGCAGAGCGAGGCAGACAAATACGAGGGCAGCAGAGGAATTCAGCACGTACGCTGGCGTGCGTCCTCAAAACTAAATCCTCACGAAACAAAATTAAAATGTGTTCTAATACACATTCTGTTACTTTTACACATTGTTTGTCAATCTTTTTAGAAAACTCTGGGTATGCGCAGGGTCTTAAAGGCCCTCTTTACACTGCACACTAAATCTGATTTTTTTTTTGCCCTCAAGTAACTCACATTGGATTTTAAACTCTCCAAAGTGCTTCAAATGTGGTATTTTGACATCAGATTTAGGCCACAACAGTCCCATTGGAATCTGATCTTTTCAAACGTGACTTCAGTCCAAACGGCAATGCGACCTGAATGCGACCCATATGTGAATTTTTCGAGCAGCCTGCCAACGGATTTGGATATGTCATCACAACATCCGGTTTCGGTGAGCAAAGTCTTTATTCATCCGCCAAATTTTTGATACATCACTAGTCAATAATGTGCAAATAATAGGCTATATGTAATATATGTATAAGTCAATCAATCAATCAATCAATGTTTATTTATATAGCCCTAAATCACAAGTGTCTCAAAGAGCTGCTCAAGCCACAACAACTCCTCTGTTCAGAGCCCACATAAGGGCAAGGAAATACTCACAACCCAGTGGGATGTCAATGTGAATGACTATGAGAAACCTTGGAGAGGACCACCCTCTAAGGGACACCGGATGCAATGGACGTCGAGTGGGTCTAGCATAATATTGTGAACGTCCAGTCCATAGTGGATCCAACATAATAGTAAGAGTCCAGTCCATAGTGGGGCCAGCAGGAGACCATCCCGAGCGGAGACGGGTCAGCAGTGCAGAGATGTCCCCAACCGATGCACAGGCGAGCGGTCCACCCCGGGTCCCGACTCTGGACAGCCACAAGGGAAAAGGGGACAGAGGAGAAAAGAAAAGAAACGGCAGATCAACTGGTCTAAAAAGGGGGTCTATTTAAAGGCTAGAGTATACAAAGGTACAGAGGTAGCATCTCTAACTGTTACCGGGAGGGCATTCCATAGTACTGGAGCCCCAATAGAAAACGCTCTATAGGCCGCAAACATACAGGAAGTATATATTTCAACTCCGAAGAAATAGCGATTGTTAAAGGACCGGAATTGACGCTGTGGCGTATTTTCTTACACTTTACGTACATTGCGGAAGTTGCTTACATAAGTGAGTTGAAAAATAAAGCTAACGTAGATCCACGCTGATGTCCGAGTTGCTTCTACTCAACAGTCTTAAAAACATTAGAACCCTCCCAAATATATTACATAATTTATTCCTTAATCCATTATTTTACTTTCATTTATTTTCACGTAAAAAAAACAAAACACTCGTTTTTAAGGTGTGGCGACTTTTATTTTATTTTGTAGTAGCAGTGATAATAGTGACTTCTTCATTCATTTACGGTGAATTTCTAAATTATTTTTTTTACTTTATCGAACTGCACATGCAAGTGACGTCGAGGCCACATTGGGGCCTCTGCGTGTTTACGCTGAAGTCTGATAAAGATCACATTTGTTTTGCAGTGTAAACAGTCAGCTAGAAAAAGTCAGATTTTAAAAAAAAATCTGATTTTTAACAAATCCGATTTCAAGAAAATTTGATTTGGGCCACTTTGGCCTGCAGTGTAAACATAGTCAAAAAGTCTAAAATGCAATCATTTGAAGTCAGGGTCTTAACAGGCCTTAGATTCCATCCAAATCTTGTAAAAAAAAGTGTAAAATACGACAATGAAAGGGCTTAAAATTAAAAAAATATTAAAATACATTTTTCAAGTCAGTGGGGTGAAAATATGGAACAGCCTGAGTGATGAGCTCAAACACTGTTCAAACATTGAGCATTTTAAGAATTGTACAAATCTAATATTTTGTTTCCAAATAGTGAGGTCTCGGCTTGTTATGATTATGAGTATGAACGACTTTTATGACTTACTTATGATGATATATTGAGAATTGTAAGCACATTATTCTGGGCAAATTGGGTTTTGTGCATCTAGATGAATGTGATCAAATGTGGTTCAGAGGAAACTGGATATTAGTTGAAGTAACTATGTAAAAAAGGGAGTAATTCAAAAAAGTTTATACTTCTTCCCATTACCCTTTTGAGATATGTTCAATTTAATTTAATCACATTTTATTTTCTTAATTCAATTTTCTTTTCTTTTTTTGTGAAATAATAATATTGCCATTGAGCACAAGACTGTTCACTGGAGATATGCATGTCCATTATGTACTACCGTATTTTCCGCACTATTAGCCGCACCTAAAAACCACAAATTTACTCAAAAGCTGACAGTGCGGCTTTTAACCCGGTGCGCTTTATAAATGGATAAATATTAAGATTCATTTTCATAAAGTTTCGATCTCGCAACTTCGGTAAACAGCCGCCATCTTTTTTCCCGGTAGAACAGGAAGCGCTTCTTCTTCTACGCAAGCAACCACCCGCCCGCGTAGAAGAAGAAAAAGCGCGCGGATATTACCGTACGTTTCATTTCCTGTTTACATCTGTAAAGACCACAAAATGGCTCCTACTAAGCGTCAGGGATCCGGTTCATGAAAAGACGCAATCTCGCCATCCTCACACGGATTACTATTTCACAGCAACTGATATTCCTGTGAACGCACTGTGGATACAACGGGAGCACGTACGGTGAATATTCGCACCACAGGGAATGAGAAGTCATCCTTCACTGTGGTTCTAGCTTGCCATGCTAATGGCCAGAAACTTCCACCCATGGTGATATTCAAAAGGAAGACCTTGCCAAAAGAGACCTTTCCAGCCGGCGTCATCATAAAAGCTAACTCGAAGGGATGGATGAAGAAAAGATGAGCGAGTGGTTAAGGTAAGTTTAAGTTTACGCGAAGAGGCCGGGTGGCTTTTTTCACGCAGCTCTGTCCATGTTGATATACGTATGTTTGTGATTGCACATTTGCGTACATTTTGGGAGTGAACAGAGTTGTTAGAACGCTGGTTTTTAATATATTATTAAAGTTTGACTGACCTATCTGACTGTTTTTTTGACATTCCTTTAGCGCAGTTAGATGCGGCTTACAACACCGGGCGGCTTATAGGTGGACAAAGTTTTGAAATATGCCGTTCATTGAAGGCGCGGCTTTTAACCCAGGGCGCCTTATGGTGCGGAAAATACGGTACATGTATGATGTGGAGCTGACTATGACGTACTCAATAAACAACAACAACAACATTTTTAAACAAATGCTCACATTTCAGAGTTGCTTTAAAAACCTTTTGCGGTCCAGTCAGAATTTATCGAGCACAGTGATGGAACGGTACGTTACAAAAGAGTTCAGCTCGCAGCACAGATTATTCGTGTCAAATGGGTAAGTGCAAGTTTAACGATGTGTGGCTATAAAATCAAGCACTTAGGCCTGGAGACTGCTTCTTTAAACATTTGTGAAAGCATGGGCCGCTCTCAGTGATTTCCAGCGTGAAACTGTCATAGGATGCCACCTGTGCAACAAATCCAGTCGTGAAATTTCCTCGCTCCTAAATATTCCAAAGTCCACTGTCGGCTTTATTATAAGAAAATGGATGAGTTTTGAGAACAACAGCAACTCAGCCACCAAGTGGTAGGCCACGTAAACTGACAGAGCGCATAGTGCAAAGAGGTCGCCGACTTTCTGCACAGTCAGTTACTACAGAGCTCCAAACTTCATGTGACCTTCCAATTGGCCCACGTACAGTACGCAGAGAGCTTCATGGAATGGGTTTCCATGGCCGAGCAGCTGCATCTAAGCCATTTATCACCAAGTCCAATGCAAAGCGTCGGATGCAGTGGTGTAAAGCACGTCGCCACTGGACTCTAGAGCAGTGGAGACGCCTTCTCTGGAGTGATTAATCACGCTTATCCATCTGGCAATCTGATGGACGAGTCTGGGTTTGGAGGTTGCCAGGAGAACGGTACATTTCGGACTGCATTGTTCCGAGTGTGAAATTTGGTGGAGGAGGAATTATGGTGTGGGAGTTGGGCTTTGCCCCTTAGTTCCAGTGAAAGGAACTTTGAATGCTCCAGGATACTAAAACATTTTGGGCAAATTGAGTTATGTGGATCCTGTTGAATGTGATAAAATGTGGTTCAGAGGAAACTGGATATTCGTTAAAGTAACTATGTAAAAAAGGAGGGGATTCAAAAAAAGATTATACTTCTTCCCATTACCCTTTTGAGATTATCTGTGTCAAATGGGTAAGTGGAAGTTCAACGATGTGTGGCTCCAAAACAAACACGTTAATGCATGATTAAAGCCGGTGGATTAGAAACGTATAAAGTGTTTTTACATACACTATGTCACAATTTGGGTTAAAACATGGATGTGGAGCCGTCGTGGAGGGCAGCGTTTGTAAAGTGAATGCAATTGTTACGATCCGCTGCACGGATCATAGTTTGTTTATGTTTCTCGTCACATATGTTTTCAGCACATTTGATTTTGTTTGTGTTCAGTTGCGCACCTGTTGCCCTGGCACTAATCAGAGGGCTATTTAGTCTTTGCTCTGGCCTCACTCTGTCTGGCTTCGTAGTTTGTTCTCACACAACTGATGACGACGATTATGTACTGTTTCTTAGCTACTAGTTCTCAAGCTAGGCTCTTTTGGTTTGCTATCTCCCACGCTAGCCCTTTTGTTTATTCATCATATTATTTATATTTATAATAAATCATTTTTCCTACCTGCAAGCTGTGTCCGAAGCCATCTGCATCCTTGGGAGAACCACACCCGCATCATTATGCGACCAAGTCGTTTCAGTACGAAGCCAGCAGAAGACAATTCTCCCGCACCGGCTAACGAGGAGTGGGACGAAGGTACGCTCATGGTGTTGCGAGCGATGGAAGCCGAGACGCTTCGCTATTCGACGGAGGAGAGGTCGAATCTCATGTGGGGAGCTGGAGGCTCTCTTATCCCCATCGATTCCCTCTGGTCGGAAGACATCGCCGCTACACCGCAGTACCGTGCGCGCCGTCAAAGACGGAAGCCGGCCAGGAGGTCTTTCCCTCGCCGCCAAGACGCGCCGCTCCTGCAAACTCCACCCCCGGACCGAAGCAAGCTACATGCAGCTCAAACTCCCCCTCCTCAGATGTTTGGCAACCCCATTGACCACTTCGCCAAAAAATTCTCCGATTGGGCTGTAAGTCACATGGACAGTTGCAACAGTGATGTCATTTCATTGGCGCCTCCCGAAGAGGTAACTCCGCCCACTTCTGATGACATCATTGAACAAGATTTTTTTTTTCCCTCTTCTAATTCTTTCTGTCAGCCAATACCAAATGATTTTCATTCCAAGATAAAACATTATCAGGACATTTTTGCTAAGTGTAAATCTAGTCAGTCACATTCTGATTTTCAAACTCCACCTCCAGTGACTTTGTTTCCGCCCCCAGTGACTATTGCTCCGCCCACTGCACATATTTTTTCCCCCTGTGCTCCCACCCAATCTCAAGTGAGGAGTAATAATAGTCAATTTGGACAATTTAAAGAAGAGTATACCCCCCTCCATACCTCCCCCCACCCACCCTTGAAGACGGTTCCAAACCGCAAAGAGCGCGTCTGGTATCCGCGTCTTGAGGGGGGGGCTAGTACTGGGAACTGTGCTAGTGCGGTGGCACAACTTCGGCGTACTAAGCCGCAACCACCTGCACGGCCACCGCCACCAGTTTTTCGGCGTGCTAAGCCGCAACCTCCTGCACGGCCACCGCCACCAGTTTTTCGGCGTGCTAAGCCGCAACCCCCTGCACGGCCACCGCCACCAGTCTTTCGGCGTGCTAAACCGCAACCTCCTGCAAGGCCACCGCCACCAGTCTTTCGGCGTGCTAAACCGCAACTTCCTGCAAGGCCACCGCCACCAGTCTTCCGGCGTGCTAAACCGCAACCTCCTGCACGGCCACCGCCACCAGTCCTTCGTCCTGCTAAGCCACAACCGCCAGCTAGGCCACCTCAAGCTGCACCTCGGCTAGCACCTGTTCCTGCACCTCGGCTGACACACCAAGCTTCGTCTCCAGTACCTCCACCACGCCAAGCTCCACCATGCCAAGATCCAAGGCTGGTTCCCACACCAGCGCCGGCTCCAAGGCTGGTTCCCACACCAGCGCCGGCTCCAAGGCTGGTTCTCACACCAGCGCCGGCTCCAAGGCTGGTTCACACACCAGCGCCGGCTCCAAGGCTGGTTCTCACACCAGCACCGACTCCAAGACCAACCCCTGTCCCGGCTCCAAGGCTGGTTCCCACACCAGCGCCGGCTCCAAGGCTGGTTCCCACACCAGCGCCGGCTCCAAGGCTGGTTCCCACACCAGCGCCGGCTCCAAGGCTGGTTCCCACACCAGCGCCGGCTCCAAGGCTGGTTCCTACACCAGCGCCGGCTCCACGGCTGGTACCCACACCATCGCCGGCTCCAAGGCTGGTTCCCACACCAGCGCCGGCTCCAAGGCTGGTTCCCACACCAGCGCCGGCTCCACGGCTGGTACCCACACCAGCGTCGGCTCCACGGCTGGTACCCACACCAGCGCCGGCTCCACGGCTGGTACCAGAACCTGCACCCGCTCCACGGTTGGTACCAGAACCTGCACCTGCTTCCACGGCGACGATGTCTCCTCCTGCCTCCACGGCGACGTCGGCTCCTCCTGCCTCCACGGCGACGTCGGCTCCTCCTGCCTCCACGGCGACTTCGGCTCCTCCTGCCTCTACGGCGACTTCGGCTCCTCCTGCCTCCACGGCGACGTCGGCTCCTCCTGCCTCCACGGCGACGTCGGCTCTTCCTGCCTCCACGGCGACGTCGGCTCCTCCTGCCTCCACGGCGACGTCGGCTCCTCCTGCCTCCACGGCGACGTCGGCTCCTCCTGCTTCCACGGCGACGTCCGCTCCTCCTGTTTCCACGGCGACGTCGGCTCCTCCTGTTTCCACAGCGACGTCTGCTCTCTCCTCGTCTTCGTCTCAGCGACCTCGAGTGGTCTGGCTGCGCAAGCGGCGCTCTCGGAGGTTTGTTTATGGACACCAGTGGCGCAAACAGCAGCGACACCCGAGACGTAGTCGTAGAACTCTCCGGCTGCTGAACTTCTGGCGCCACTCACGCCCACCTTCTCGGCAGCCACGAATGTGGCCTTTCCGTGGTCGCCCGCCTCGCCTGCGGCAGCGGCGTTCCACTCGCCGCCGCCACCTGACTCTTCCCCGGTGGATTCGGGGACACGTGGCCTGGCGACCCACCACCAAATCCTCCCTCCACCCTCCCTTGACTCTCGAACTATTTCTTGTTTTTTGGGTTCTAGTTTTATTTAGTGTCAAGGGACATCTGGAATCTGTCCTTTAAGGGGGGGGTACTGTTACGATCCGCTGCACGGATCATAGTTTGTTTATGTTTCTCGTCACATATGTTTTCAGCACATTTGATTTTGTTTGTGTTCAGTTGCCATGTCAGCTGATTACTTTCACCTGCCTCTGGTTAGTGTTCGGGACGCGCACCTGTTGCCCTGGCACTAATCAGAGGGCTATTTAGTCTTTGCTCTGGCCTCACTCTGTCTGGCTTCGTAGTTTGTTCTCACACAACTGATGACAACGATTATGTACTGTTTCTTAGCTACTAGTTCTCAAGCTAGGCTCTTTTGGTTTGCTATCTCCCACGCTAGCCCTTTTGTTTATTCATCATATTATTTATATTTATAATAAATCATTTTTCCTACCTGCAAGCTGTGTCCGAAGCCATCTGCATCCTTGGGAGAACCACACCATTATGCGACCAAGTCGTTTCAGGAATGATAATGAGAAAGTCAAAAATCCGAAATAAATCCATTTCAAACGCTACAGACACCTGCAAGACTGTACAAGGATCAACTTAACGCCCCATACGGAGCAATATGTCAGCAAAGTGGTGCCAATTACCGAAGGAGATCCATATGAGATATATAATGGTGAAGTCATACTAGTATCTGATCCATCCTTCCCCGTCTGTCTTTCATTCCTTTCTTGCAGCCTTTGATGTGGACTCGCCACAATCACTCTGTTGCATGTTTTGTGGATTCTATGTAACATGTTTATGTGTGCTTATGGCTATTGCGTTTTTTGACCTTGCCCTCAGTCTGGACCCACTCACCAGGAGACCAGTCTGAGACCAAACTTTTTTTTTTACTCATCCCCCACCCCCTTCAGCGTTGACCTTTTTCCCACCTTTCTAGCGGTTGGCTGACCCGTCAGCGGTCCTGTTCTGTCTCCCTGTAATGTATGTCTGCTCTTGAATGGGATTGTTCTGAAAATCTGAATTTCCCCTCTGGGATTTTAAAGTATATATGATTCTGATACATATCTTTGTCTCCAGCAGGTTAGACTACTTTAATGGTCCTCTCACTGGGCTCTCTAAACAAGCTGTAAAGCAGCTGCAGTACATCCAGAATGCTGCTGATTGATTTTAATAATGATTGTTTTTATGATTATTGTTTTTTCTGATTTTAATTTGATTATTTTTTCTTCTTTTAATTTTCTGTAAAACACTTTGAATTGCCTTCTGTAAGAATTGTGCTCTATAAATAAAATTGCCTTGCCTTGCCTTGTCACTGTTTTTCATTAATTTGATAACAGCTTCCTAAAGGGGAACTACACTTTCAAAAAAATGTTGCCTATCGTTCACAATCATTATGAGAGATACGCACATACATGTCTTTTGGGGAAGGGGGATTTTAAAGATGATAAAAAAACACTTGAAAGATGCGGCTAATACTAGTTACCGTTGTAGCCTTCAAAACCTCTAAAACAACCTCAAAACCTTCCATCAATGTTTTATATACACACTGCAAGTATAGATAACATGTAGTAACAGACACCTTCATAAAATATTCATAACAATAAAACCTTTGACACCTACGCCTGCATCCAAGAATGTCATTACACAATAACATTCAAACTTTGACTTTTTTGGGCCTAATGTGTTACGGCTCAAGCACCTGCCGCCACATATTCAGCTGTGCGCTCTTCTGAGCGTGTCCTGCGTTCCAGTGCCAGAACGTAGATACCTGTACCTGTACCTGTACATGTCTCTAGTTTTCCTCGCCTATGTGCTTCCTCGCTCTCTGTGTTCCCCCTCCTCTGTGCTCATCGTGTTTTGTCCTGTGTCGTCATCCTGCAGCTTTGCGTCATTCCCTGGTTTCGAGCTTTGTGTCTCGTCTCCCCGGATTCCCTCTGGACTTCCTACTGCCTCCCCGGATCTCGACCTCTCGCCTGCCCCCTGGACAACGACGCCTCGCTCCATCCCCTGACCACTGGCAGGGGATGGAGGCAGGCTCGGAGGTCCGGTAACACTCAATTTATAATCGCTTCACATAGTCACACCACACGGATTTGGATTAATTACACACATCATTCTTTTGTATTAAGAATGATGTGTGCCGTCTCCTTCTCCGCTGTACCGTTACATAATGTGTCTTTGTGAAACAGATGTTCATAAAGATGCACCAATATTATCTTGTCATGTGACACGTCATGAGTTAGTTAACAGATTTTGCTTTTATTTTGGACCAAAACCTATTCCAAAGGGACACCCTTTTGGCTGAAATGCCTTTTGAATGATTGTTAAAATAATGGGTGGATGTTTACTGGTTTTCAAAATTAAATTATTTCATTTTGTTACCAAAGAAAATAAAATTATCTTTTTTTTTTTTTTTTTTTTAGCAAAATCCAGCATAAATATCACGTAGATTTTTGGTTTATCAGCGCACAAAAATCTGCAAAGACAAATAAGGTTTTTCTTTGCCACAGAAAGACTGCATTGTTAACAAACCTGCACTACCACAAGCTAATGCCACAAAATGTTGTCTGTACTGTAAAATACAAATTTGAATGACAATAAAGGAAGTCTAAGTCTAAACGTAGTGAACCAAAAAAAAACACACTTTAAAAATATAGCACAAACTGACATTCTTCCACTGAGGTAGAGACACATGACGACCAATGAGATAGCAGCAAAATAGTTCCCTCCCATTTGGTATGATGTGGTTCATGTCAATAATCTTAAGATGCTGTCTAGATGGTCTGATGTTCACTTGGTCTAACGAGAGGAGAAAATGTGGATCGTGCTTCATCTGCTGCTCCTGCTCCAAAGTGGAGGCAAGTCCATGCTCAGTTCCAATGGAGACATGTTCATACTGTACATGACTCTTATTAATATGTCTTCTTTTTCTCTTCTTCTCTTCAGCATGTACAGGTGCTTACACCTTTTCCACACAGACTGTTGGACTTGGACAAAATGCCTCTTTAACATGTGTCCTGGAGAAAAATTCAGAGTATGAATATTTATTTCGGGTTCGACTTGTTTCCGGAACCTTTCCTCAAGCTTTAGTCGCACTGTCATATATAGGCTTCATTTCTGATGAACATGGAACATTAAAGACTGGACCTCGCATCACAGCCAAAAAAGAACGAGAAACTTTTGATCTACAAATGAATCAAGTGGAGAAAAGTGACACGGCGATCTACTATTGTTTCAGAATGCATTTAGGTAACTGGATGTTTTTGAATGGGATATTTCTTCAAGTTACAGGTAAATATATACAACAATTGTTCATACTTTAAGTGTTACATACCGTCTGATAACGATGGTAACTTGACTGAGTGCTGAACATTTTCAATTTGTCTTGCACTCTTCCCAGAACCAGAACCCTCCATGTCTGTTGTCTCTGAAGTCCAACCTGGACCACCCGTGAAGTTCCATTGCTCAGTCCTCTCCCACTCTGGGAATGAAACCTGTCAGGATGGACACAAAGTGTCCTGGTTCAGAACTGGACCAGAAAGTGTCCATCCCAGCTTTGTTTTCACTCATGACGAATGCAAGAAGATCAAGGATAACTCCACGCAGAATTGCTTCCACACTTTCTCAAAGACCCTCAGCTCCTCCGATGCTGGAATTTACATGTGTGCTGTGGTCACATGTGGGAGGATTTTCATGGGAAATCCAATAAAAGTCAACATTAAGGGTGAGAATTTATTAATCTGTATTGACTTATTCATCATTAATGTTTGTTGCAATGAATACTGACAGGTTGTTTTTTTAATCACAACCGTTCAGATTCCAGCAGCTGTGATTCAAACAAGTATGTTATCTTTGTTTTGAGTGCTTCTTTGGTGTTAAACTTCTTCATGTCAGCGTTCCTCATCACCAAGATCAGGACAAACATCAGTTTTTGCTGCAAAGGTAAGAAAAAAGCGCATTATCAATCATCATTAGGTTGTTGCTTTCTTATTTGTCTTCAATTTTTCAGCTGGTCCACAAACACTCGATGAAACGTTCAGTCACGTCCAGCAGGTAAAAGGAAGTTTGTAGAAACTCTTTGTGCATCTTTGCTTGGTTTTCAGCTTCTTCTCATGTCTCACATGACTTGTTTCCTCAGAGAGACGAGGACTCTTTGGTTTATTCCATGCCATCGTCTCCAGGAAAACTGACAAGGCGAGGCAGACAAATACGAGGGCAGCAGAAGAATTCAGCACGTACACTGACGTGTGTCATCATGACTCAATCCTCACCACACAACATTAAAATGTGTTCAGATACACATTCTGTTAATAATACACATTCTCATACTTTTTTCCCTGTAAGAACATGAAAATGGAGACACAGAGATGAGGTAGGAATAAATAAGCTCTGCTTCTTCCTGCTCCTTTTCGGACATGTTGATTTTATGTGAGTGTAAGTGTGATGTTCTTCAATGTAACTTGTTTAAATAAAAATTCCCAATACTGCAAAAAGGCTTTGGAAATTATTTCAAAAGTTTTATTGTCCTTTTTAAGACACTCATTGAAATTCTTGGAAATCTAAATTATCAAAGCAATGTTTTTTTTTTCTTTCTTTATAAAAATATTATTGTTGCCAGGCTTTTTCTTTGTCATATGTTGGAACCACGACCAAGAGGACCTTTGATTTATTGTGATTTTCAAGTAACCTGAAGCAAGTAACAGCAAATGTAATGTGGTGAAAGATGTGAGTAGTAGGTCTAGCCATGAAAACTAATGAAAAACTTTGTACTTTTGTGCTGACTGCCAAGATAAATATCCACCATGTTTATTTCTAACATCACTATCCAACATTCATGTGTATGCTGATGATAATGCAACACTTCTTACTGCAAACTGTAAATAAAAAGTATTGGACATGTTTCAGTATTCCTGCTGTATGGAGTCGTTGCAACAATCGTCTATGAAGTTGAAACACACTTGGACAGGAAGAAAAAGTCCCTCTTAGTTCACACTTTTTTTATTTTAAAGATCAATCTCAACAAGTTTGTTTGAGAGACTTTTAAGTGTGTGTGACAGAGAAAGAGTTACGGAGTGAGACACAAAGGGCCTGATCTACTGAAGGTGTAGCTTAACTATATTTTCCAGTAATTTGGCAGTAGCTTAGCTACTTTTTTAACGAGTAGCTTTTCCTGTAGCTTCTCTGCTTTTAGACCCATGTAGCTAGGTAGTGGTGCATCTTTGTTGGTCATGTGATGGGTGATGAGCCAAGAAGACGCCAACAAAGAATCGTCGAACAAAAAGCTTTATTTGTTTCATCGAGCCTCAGACTGGAACTGCAGCTTCCAGGAGAAAGAGCATGGGCCTGATTACTCTTCTGATGTCCTCTCGGACCACTGTCCTTAAATACCTTTTGCACAATGACCCCCACTCTTTGTAACTCTAACTTTGAAGCTGGCCAGTGTGGACAAAGCCCAGTTTGTTGTTTGTCCAGTCAATCTTTCCCTGACATTATTCCTCTGATCAGTTTGAGTCTGGTGACCTCCGACCCCTATCCTCTATTCCTACCTATGGGGGCTTCCCGCCAGATGTTGCTAATGTATTTACACTTCCTCCAATTCTGCATTCTTTTAAGATTCCAATTGTCATGGGGGCAAGAGCCACCACTCTCAAGAGCGCTTGTGATAGACATCTGCACCCGAATCTAACTAAGGGCATATTTCCTTAGTAGAATAGTCCTCTAAAGGATGTCGTGACCAAATACAAACACATGCTAGTTCACAATCATATAAGAAAATGGTACACGGTATAATTTACCCCAGTAGCTTATATCAAAGCTACAAGCTACAAAGAGAGAAAAATGACTGCGAATCCAGGCCAACGAAAAAATATGGATAAAATACAATATGAGTGAGAGTGAATATCCATGATGTTTGGTTGGTGTTCGTATGATGAGTCCCATTTGGCTAAAGTTAGGGTGAAACATTACGGACTGGCCAATCAGATGCAAGATAAGGCGGGTAATCGAAACCAGGAAGCAAAATCATAACAGACACGCACTCATGTCACATGACGGCAAAGCAGTCGGAGACAGAGGGACGCTTCAAACTGACGACTCAAAAAAAAAAAAAGTCAGGTGACCTCCGACCCATATCCTCTACTCCTACCTGTGGGGGCTTCCTGACAGATGTTGCTCATGTCTTTACACTTCCTCCAAACCTGCATTTCTCTAGGATTCCAATTGCCTTACACCGCTCTCTAGAGAGCTTGTGATGGACATCTGCACCCGAAGCTAACTAAGGGCATATTTCCTTAGTAGAATAATCCTAAGGATTCTGTGACCAAATACAAACACATGCTAGTTCACAATCATCCAGTCCATTTGTACACTCTCAGTCACATTAACTATAATATTATACATGTGGGCCCATAGATATAAATGTTGTTAAATGTAGCTTTGATGTAGCAAGCTACTTTTGCCGTGTAGCTTGTAGTGTAGCTTACTACAACTCTCTAGTGATAGCTTCCCCTGGAGTTTAGCCACATTTAATCGAGAGTAACTTGTAGCTAAGATTACTACATTTTCCAAGTAGTTTCACTGGTCCTTGGCCATATTTAGACAAATGTATGCGTGTCTCACTCTGTAACTCTTTCTCTGTCACACACACTTAAAAGTCTCTCAAACAAACACTGTTGAAGTTAAAATTTGTTGTGGTTAACCTTTAAAATAAAATAAAAAAGTGTGAACTAAGAATAACTTTTTCTTCCTGTCCAAGTGTGTTTCAACTTCATGCACGATTGTTGCAACGACTTTCAGCAAGTAATACTGAAACATGTCCAATACTTTTTATTTACAGTTTGGAATAAGAAGTGTTGCATTATCATCAGCATACACATGAATGTTGGATAGTGACGTTAGAAATAAACATGGTGGATATTTAACTTGGCAGTCAGCACAAAAGTACAACTTTTTTCATTAGTTTTCATGGCTTGACCTACTACTCGCATCTTTCACCACATTACATTTGCTGTTACTTCCTTCAGGTTACTTTGAAATCTTTAAGTATTGGGAATAGTTCAGTTAATTTAGACATTAACTGAACATCACATTTACACTCACATATAATCAACATGACCGAAAAGGAGCCGGAAGAGGAAGAACTTATTTATTCCTACCTCTTCTTTCTGTCTCCATTATCATTTTATTACAGGAAAAAAGTGTAAGAATGTGTAATAGTAATATAATGTGTATAAGAACACATTTTAACTTTGTTTTGTGAGAACTGAGTCACAAAGATAGACATCGGCGTACGTGCTGAATTCCTCTGCTGCCTTCGTATTTGTCTGCCTCGCTTTGCCAGTTTTCCTGGAGACAATGGTCGGCATGGAATAAACCAAAGAGTCCTCGTCTCTCTGAGGAAACAAGTCATGTGAGACATGAGAAGAAGCTGAAAACCAAGCAAAGAAGCACAGAACATTTCTACAAACTTCCTTTTACCTGCTGGACGTGACTGAACGTTTCATCAAGTGTTTGTGGACCAGCTGAAAAATAGAAGAAAGAACATAAAAGAACAACCCAATGATGATTGATAATGCGCTTTTTTTCTTACCTTTGCAGCAAAAACCTTGTTTTGTCCTGATTTTGTTGATGAGGAAGGCTGACATGATGAAACTTAAGGCCAAAGCAGCACTCAAGACAAAGATAACATAATTGTTTGAATCACAGTTGCAACCATCTGGATGGTTATGATAAAAAAAACAGTCAATATTTTTGGCAACAAATACTAATACTAATGATTTAATATTTACCTTGGGTGTTGTTGACTTTTATTGGATTTCCCATGAAAATGCTCCCACATGTGACCACAGCACACAAGTAAGTTCCAGCATCAGAGGAGTTGACGTTCTTTGAGAAAGTGTGGACACATTTCTGTGTGGAATTATCTTTGGTCTTCTTGCATTCGTCATCAGCGTAAACAAAGCTGGGATGGACACTTTCTGGTCCAGTTCTGAACCAGGACACTTTGTGTCCATCCTGACAGGTTTCATTCCCAGAGTGGGAGAGGACTGAGCACTGCAACTTCACAGGCGGTCCTGGTTGGACTTCAGAGACAACAGACACGGAGGGTTCTGGTTCTGGGAAGAGTGAAAGACAAATTGAAGTCTTTCAGCACTCTGTGACTTTGATTCCACAGATCGACATTCACTTTTGTTGAAATCTTGAAGGTAAAAAATACTGTCATGTATTAATGTAGAGGTTACATTTCTTGTAGTGCATGTAAAACATGTTCATCACAATAAAATATTTGTTCATTTGGATATTTGTAAGCCGAATTATTGGAAGAGTAGTCAAGTTAACATTGTTATCTATAATCAGATGTTATGTAACAATTAAAATATGTAAAATTGTTCATTTAAACTGTTTTCTAATTATTTGTTGTCATATTTACCTGTGACCTGAAGGAATGTTCCTTTCAAAAACATCATGGTATTCGTATAATGTTGTACATTTAAACAATAGTAGATCGCTGAATCACTTTTCTCTACTTGAATTTGCAGAACAAATTTTCCTTGCTCTCTTTTGGCTGTGATGCGACGTCCAGTATTTGATGTTCCATGTACAGCAGAGCTGAAAGATGCCATTGTAGCTAAAGTGTCAGGAAAGGTTCCAGAAACAAATCGGATCCAAAATAAGATGTTCTGACTTTGAATTTCCTCGTAGGGACATGTCAGAGAGACACTTTGTCCAGGTCCAACAGTCTGAGTGGAAAAGGTGTAAGCACCTGTACATGCTGAAGAAAAAAGAGAAAAAGAAGACATATTAATAAGAGTCATGTACAGTATGAACATGTCTCCATTGGAACTGAGCATGGACTTGCCTCCACTTTGGAGCAGGAGCAGCAGATGAAGCACGATCCACATTTTCTCCTCTCGTTGGACCAAGTGAACATCAGACCATCTAGACAGCATCTTAAGATTATTGACATGAACCACATCATACCAACTGGGAGGGAACTATTTTGCTGCTATCTCATTGGCACATCAGCGCCGCCCCTACCTCAGTGGAAATATGTCCACCCAAACGTCTCTTTTTATCTTTTTCTCACAGTGGTTCTATTTGTTTACTACTTTTAATAACTATGCAGTATTTTTGTAGCAAAGGAAACTTTTTTTGTCCCTGCAGATTTTATGAATATCAATATATTATTATTCTATAGCATCTGTGCTGGATTTTGCTAAAACTAGATAGAATTTATTTCATTTTCAAAGGCAACAAAATATTTTTTTTTGATTGTCCTTCCATGCCGAATGGAAATAATATTGCATTTCCATTTACTCCCAGAATATTTTGGTTGGCTGTTGTGATGCTGCATCTGGAATGATCCAAAATTGCATGTAAAAATGCATGAAATTTAATGTTGCAAGACATTTTTCATATAAGATACATATTATTAATACAACTAAAAAATATCAAACAAATAATTTAAATACGTTTTAATCAGCCTATTAAGTCATCCAGCAGCTTTAAAATTTTAATAGGATGTTGCTTGAATAGGCAATGTCTAATATTTCTATTTTTGACAGTGCAGCTTCCTCCCACCTCCAAAGACATGCACCTGGGGATAGGTTGATTGGCAACACTAAATTGGCCCTGGTGTGTGAATTTCCAAGAGGGACAAGCGGTAGAAAAAGGATATATATCTTGACACAAACGCAAAAGACGGAGGATTGTATCTCTATTATTTGCTTTGCAGCACGATTGCCTCCTTTCTCTCGCCCATTTGCACTCACATTTTAAACGTACAAAACGCAAAACAGAACAGTTTCAGTCTTGATAAATCACACCACGTGTTGTAAATGATCCTTCCAGTATTGTGGGTGTTGTGATAATCAGCAAATATTCTGCATATTCATGAAGACAAACACGTCAAATGCTCATTTAAGAGACACAATCCTGTACGCTGCCGTTTAGTAGATCAGCTTTGTGTGTGTTATCACCTTTTCACCTGTTTTAATACACGCACACTTCGAGTAGATCAGTCTCACGATGTAACTCTTCCTTAAAAGTTGACTTGCATAAATAAATGAGCTACTCTCTCAAACAAACACTGTTGAAGTTGGAACTTGTTGTGGTTAACCTTTAAAAAAGTGTGAACTCAGACGCAGTTGTTCTTCCTGTCCAAGTGTGCGACAACTTCATACACGATTGCTGCAACGACTGCACACAGGAAGAATACTAAAAAAAGTTCAGTACTTTTTATTTACAGTTTGCAGTAAGAAGTGTTGCATTATCATAAGCATAAACTTGTAGGTTAATTAGTGACGTTAGAAATGAACATGGTGGATATTTATTTTGGCAGTCAGCACAAAAGTACAACGTTTTTCTTTAGTTTTCATTGATAGGCTTCCTACTTGCATCATTTACCACATTACATTTGCTGTTACTTGCTTCAGGTTACTTTATAAATCATGAGAATGTGAAACATTTTTAAAAAAAGTTGTGCAAAAAAAAAAAAAAGACATCAATTGTACATAAATATTCACAGCCTTTGCCATGAAGCTCAAAAGTGACCTCAGGTGCATCCTGTTTTAACTGATCATCCTTGAGATGTTCCTGCAGCTTAATTGGAGCCCACCTGTGATAAATTCAGTTGGTTGGACATGATTAGTAAATGCACACACCTGTCTGTATAGAAGGTCTCATGTTTGTCAATACATGGCAGTGCACAAACCAAGCATGAAGTGGAATTAATTGTTTGTAGACCTCTGACACAGGATTGTCTCGAGGCACAAATCTGGAGAAGTGTACAAAAAATATAATTTCTGCATTGAAAGTCCCAATGAGCACAATGGCCTCCACCATTTGTAAACAGAAGAAGTTTGGAACCACCAGGACTCTATTCTCAGAGCTGGCTTAACTGAGCGATCAAAAGAAGAAGGGCTTTAGTCAGGGAGGTGACCAAGAACCCCCATGGTCACTTCTATCGGACCTACAGAATCTTTCTGTGGAGTGATGAGAACCTTCCAGAAGGACAACCATCTCTGCAGCAAACCACCAATAAGGCCAAACGGAAGCCATTTCTTTTCAAGACGTTTGCCAAAATGCACCTGAAACAATCGCAGACCATCAGAAACTAAATTCTCTGGTCTGATGAGACAAAAATTGAACTCTTTGGCGTGAATATCAGGCATCATGTTTGGAGGAAACCAGGTGCCGCTCATCACCAGGCATGTACCAACCCGACAGTGAAGCATGGTGGTGTCAGAATCATGATATGGGGATGTTTTTCAGCGGCAGAAACTGGGAGACTAATCAAGATAGAGGGAAAGATGAATGTACAGAGACATCTTGGATGAAAATGTGCTCCAGAGCGCTCTTGAAATCAGATTGGAGCGACGGTTCATCGTTCAGCAGGACAACGACGCTGAGCACTTTGCCAAAATATCAAAAGAATGGCTTCAGAACAACTCTGTAAACGCCCAGCCAGAACCCAGACTTAAATCTGATTGAACATCTCTGGAGGGATCTGAAAATGGCTGCACATCATCTACCAACTAAACATTCAGTACAGACACAAACACATACTACCATTTTACCATATTTTCTGTGTTTAATTAAAAAAAAGCTTAATTGGATCAATTACAGTAAAATATTTCATACCATGTATTTGCAGTGGAACTTCTGACGGCTAACAACTAAAAGGTCTTACAGTTTTAATAATTTTTGGTCTGTCTTCAACTAAGGATTTTCATAGACAAATCTGATTTATTAGATTTTGCCCATAGTCAGTGATTAGTCAAATCTATGATATTGTGTTTTTTTAAGGGAGACATAAACAGATTGCGATTAAAGTACCACATACTGACTAGTCACTAGTTTTCAGCAACGTCACAAGGCGTTAGGGTGATTCTTCCGAAGTAAATAATTAAAAATAAATATACAAGGAATATAGTCTTTCATTAAAGGGGAACATTATCACCAGACCTATGTAAGCGTCAATATATACCTTGATGTTCCAGAAAAAAGACCACATATTTTTTTAACCGATTTCCGAACTCTAAATGGGTGAATTTTGGCGAATTAAACACCTTTCTTTTATTCGCTCTCGGAGCGATGACGTCACAACGTGACGTCACATTGGGAAGCAATCCGCCATTTTCTCAAACACATTACAGACAATTTGTCAAATCAGCTCTGTTTTTTTCCGTTTTTTCGACTGTTTTCCGTACCTTGGAGACATCATGCCTCGTCGGTGTGTTGTCGGAGGGTGTAACAACACGAACAGGGACGGATTCAAGTTGCACCAGTGGCCCAAAGATGCGAAAGTGGCAAGAAATTGGACGTTTGTTCCGCACACTTTACCGACGAAAGCTATGCTACGACAGAGATGGCAAGAATGTGTGGATATCCTGCGACACTCAAAACAGATGCATTTCCAATGATAAAGTCAAAGAAATCTGCCGCCAGACCCCCATTGAATCTGCCGGTGTTAAGTGTATAGACGGGTGGAAGGAGATGGCACAACAGCAGAAGTATAACTCAATAATATTTATTGAGTGATTGATGAATACATAGGATGTGTATGCTACTCAGTGGCCTGGTGGTTAGAGTGTCCGCCCTGAGATCGGTAGGTTGTGAGTTCAAACCCCGGCCGAGTCATACCAAAGACTATAAAAATGGGACCCATTACCTCCCTGCCTGGCACTCAGCATCAAGGGTTGGAATTGGGGGTTAAATCACCAAAATGATTCCCGGGCGCGGCCACCGCTGCTGCCCACTGCTCCCCTCACCTCCCAGGGGGTGATCAAGGGTGATGGGTCAAATGCAGAGAATAATCTCGCCACACCTAGTGTGTGTGTGACAATCATTGGTACTTTAACTTTAACTTTAACTTTACTATGTGTTTGAATGTGAGCTATGTGCTGGGATTAACATGTGAAGATACCTTAAGGGGTGTTGTCAAGTGTGTTGAATGAGGGCGTACAAATCCAGAGGGAAAAGAGGTAGGGAAGTCCAATGTCCAAACGGGGTCGTGGAAGGAGAGTGCAAGTCCGGTGTCCAAAAGGGGGTCGTGATGCAGGAGAGAGCGTCCAAGGTACAAGCAGGGTGTCGATATCAGGAGGGAAATCCAGGTCCAGGGGGAAAAGGAAGTTGACACTGAGACACGAGACTGGGGAACAAAAGGGAGACGAATATGATCAGACCAGGACACAAGGAAACAAGCCACAAGAGATAATACTGGTGGGAAATCAGAGACGTGAAGCTTACTGCGAACAGGGCTACGTTCCAACGTCGATTAGTCAGCGGCGAGGCTCTTTATCCTGTTGTCTGTAATCACTGCCAGCTGTGCTGATTGAAGATTGCCGCCGGCTGCGGCGGCGTGTGGGCGCGGTCTGCGCAGCGTGTGGGGGCGTGTCCAGAAGCGCTCACAGTGGAGCCGCTGAGTGCTCCTGCAGAAGAGGGAAAGGCAGACTGCGCATGTGCTGTAACAGTGCCCCCCCCCCTTATGCAAGGCCCCCGACGAGAGCCTAAGAGCTCCTGGATTGGCTCGATAGAATTCCTCCAGTAGTGAAGGATCGGCAAGGTAGGAAGCAGGGATCCAAGACCTATCCTCAGGCCCATAACCCTCCCAATCGACTAAATAAACTAACCCCCTACCTTGTCTGCAGACCCCGAGGGTTTCTTTAACAGTCCAAACTGGGTCACTGTTGTCCAAAATCCTGGGAGGAGGAGGAGTGGGGTCAGGGGAATAAAGTGGAGAGCTAGCAATAGGCTTAATTTGGGAAACATGGACCACAGGGTGTCGCTTGACTGGGGGGGGAGTAAGCATAATTTTACTGCAACCGGGTTAATTATGGCCTCTATAGTATAAGGTCCGAGAAAACGGGGTGCTAGTTTACGGGATGATACCTGTAGATGAAGATCCTTAGCCAGTAAAAGAACTTGTTGACCCGGAAAGTACGAAGGGGCCGGAATGCGTCTTCTATTTGCACTGCGGCACATCCTCTCGGAGGACTTTAGCAGAGAGGCCCGAGCGGCTTTCCAGACTTGACGGCATCTCGATGTGTTTGCGGGATGAAGAAACACCTGCTTCAATCTCCTGTTGAGGAAACATAGGTGGCTGGTACCCCAGTGAACACTCAAATGGTGACAACCCGGTAGCTGAGCTCTTCAAAGAATTGTAGGCAAACTCATCCCAGAGCATAAACTTGCTCCACGAAGAAGGTTGCCTGGTGGATATACAACGCAGCATGGTCTTTCTGCTTGGCCGTTGCTCTGAGGATGATAACCAGAGGTTAGACTGACCGTGGCCCCAATTCCCTTGCAAAAAGTCTGCCACACGGGATGTGAACTGAGGACCATGGTCTGAGACAATGTCCACAGGAATGCCATGTTGCTTGACTATGTGGGTAGTGAGCAGATCAGCAGTCTCGGAGGAAGATGGAAGTTTTGGTAAAGGAACAAAATGTGCAGCCTTGGAAAATCGGTCAATGATGGTGAGTATAGTGGTGTTACCTTGGGAAGGGGGAAAGCCAGTGATGAAATCCAGAGAGATGTGTGACCAAGGGCGACTGGGCATGGGAAGAGGACACAGCAGTCCTGCCGGCGGTCTGTGGGACGGTTTATTTCGAGCACAAGTACTACATGCGGCGATAAACTCACGGGTATCATTAGCCATGGATGGCCACCAGAACCGCCGGCGGATGAAAGAAAGGGTACGCTGAAATCCCGGATGGCAGGAGAAGACACTGGAATGCCCCCAGTCCAGAACCCGAGGTCGTAGCTCGCGAGGAACAAAGAGTCTGTTTGGAGGTCCCCTCCAGGTCCCAGACTAACCTTCAGGGCATCTTTGACCAGACCTTCCACTTCCCATGTGACCATGCCGATAATTCTGGAGGAAGGGAGGATGGTTTCCTCCTGGGTGTTATAAGTGGTCTCCTCCGAGAACTGACGGGAGAGGGCGTCAGCCTTGGTGTTTTGAGAGCCAGGTCTGAAAGAAAGTATATAGTCAAAATGACTAAAGAATTGGGACCTTCGGGCCTGTCGGTCATTAAGTCTTTTGGCCGACCGGACATGCAGAAGATTACGGTGGTCCGTGAGGACCTAAAACTGATGTTTGGCCCCTTACAGCCAATGTCTCCACTCTCTCAAGGCCTCGTGGACAGCGAGCAACTCCCGATTACCAGCGTCATAATTTCGTTCCAAAGGGATAAACGTCTCGAAAAGAAAGCACAAGGATGGACCTTGTTGTCCTGCTTGTAGCGTTGGGAGAGGACTGCCCCAATACCGGAATCGGAAGCGTCCACCTCCACGATAAATGGGCAGTCTGGGTCCGGATACACGAGGATGGGTGCAGAAACGAAACTCCTCTTGAGGCACCAAAAAGCCATTCCCGCTTCTCGGTCCCACTGAAAAGGTATGTTGGTTGAAGTCAGTGCATGGAGAGGTGCAGCCAACTTACTGAAGTCTTTTATGAAGCGTCTGTAGAATCCAGCAAATCCCAGGAAACGTCGCAGCTCAGTTCGTGTAGTGGGTTGAGGCCATTCTACCACTGCCTTCACCTTCTTGGGGTCAGCCTTGATATGACCCTTTTCAATGACAAAACCAAGGAAATCAACAGAAGAGGAATGAAACTCACATTTCTCAGCTTTGATGAAGAGACGGTTCTCCAGTAAGCGTTGCAGGACGAGACGGACATGCTGTTGATGTTCCAGTGGGTCTTTGGAGAAGATAAGTCTATCATCCAGATAAACGACTACAAAGCGGTCAATCATGTCCCTGAGGATGTCGTTAACGAGGGTCTGGAAAACTGCAGGGGCATTGGTCAGACCAAAGGGCATTACCCTATATTCGAAATGGCCCAGGTGAGTATTAAATGCAGTTTTCCATTCGTCTCTCTCTCTGATGCGTACCAGATGATAAGCGTTGCGCAGATCTAGTTTAGTGAAGATGGTGGCCGGAGTGAGAGGTTCGAAAGATGAATTGAGTAGGGGTAAAGGATATTTATTCTTTATGGTGATGGAGTTGAGTTGCCGGTAATCGATACATGGTCGAAGGGATTCATCCTTCTTCCTGACAAAAAAAAAAAACAGCGGCCACAGGTGACTTGGATGGTGTAATTATACCAGAGGCCAGGGACTCGGAGATGTAGTCCCTCATGGCTTTCTTCTCAGGAAGGGAAAGGTTGTATAGTCGACTGGATGGAAGGACTGTGTTGGGAACAAGATCAATAGCGCAGTCGTATGGTCTGTGGGGTGGAAGAGATAAGGCTTGGTCTTTACTGAAGACTGCGGCCAAGTCATGATAAGTCTCCGGGATACGGGAGAGGTCAATTGGGGGAGAAACCGATCTAAGTCTTTCAGGGGGTACCACAGCAGAACGGCGACAGTTAGCATGACAATGGTTGCTCCAGGCCAGTATTTTGTCGACCAGGAAATGTGGGGGTCATGAAGACTCAGCCAGGATCGGCCGAGAACAAGGGGCGCTACCGGAGCATCCAGAACCCAGAAGCTGATGGTCTCTGTGTGGTTACCAGAAAGTGTAAGAAATAAAGGTTTAGTGCGATGTTTAATTGGCCCTAAAGGATGACCATCTAAGGCCTGGGCAGGAACAAAAGTCTCTAGTGAAATTAACGGAATACCATTTTCATTGGCATACCTTAAGTCGAGGAAGCTCTCGTCGGCCCCGGAGTCCACATAGGCCTCCACCGATAGCGTCCTATCCTCCCAAGTCAAGGTAGCAGGGAACAGGATACTTGGGTACCTCCTGAAAAAAGGTGTGGGGGTTGTGGTATGGCTCACCAGGATCCCCTTGACTGGTGAGCCCGATCTTTTGGCCGAAAGGGGCAGTTGCGAATATGATGGTCTGCCATACCACAGTATAGACATAGATGTGGTTGAAACCTTCGTTCACGTTCTTCAAAGGTAAGTTGAGATCTACCAATCTGCATGGGTTCTGGAAAAGGACTTGGACTCGGATTAACTGTGCCTGTCTGTCTCGGGAAGATCCGGTTGGTAGAACGAGGAGGTCTTGCCATAGCCGTGCTGCCGAAGTCACTCTCCCTTTCCGCTTCTCGTTCCGAAAGTCGCTGATCAAACAAGAGAGCTAGTTCAATAAGTTCATGACAAGAAACGGCCGGTCTCGCATCAATCCATCTTTGATAGTCTCACTAAGCCCTCTCCTGTAGGCACTCAGAAGAGCTTTGTCATCCCAACCACTCTCGACTGCCAAAGTGCGGAACTCCAGGGTGTAGTTAGCCACAGATCGGGGGCCCTGTCTGAGAGAATGAAGCCTAGAGGCAGCGTCTCTTCCATCCGCAGGATGATCAAAAACAGCCAAAAACTCTTTACGAAAAGTGGCATAATTAGAGTTGAAGCCCAAAGTTTTGTTAAGGGCAGAAGTGGCCCACTTAAGAGCAGGACCCGAAAATAGGGAGAACAAAAAGGCTATCTTGGCCCCATCATTAGCATAGCGAGAGGGTTGGTGTAGAAAAATAAACTCACATTGAGTCAGGAAGCCACGACAAAGATCAAAATCCCCCTCAAAAATTTTAGGACTGGCTATTTTGGGTTCGCGAAGGGAAGACGGTCTCTCGGTGGCAAGTGTCTCAGAGGTGCTTAAACTGGGTGTGGAAGGTGTCTCTTGACCGAGACTGAGTTTGTCTATTCTAGACAGCAGATTAGCAAACGCGACATCAAGTTTGTCCTCCAAGAAGGTAAATCGTGCCTGGTGCTGTCGAAGGACAGACTCGATGGCAGATACGTCTTTAGGAGGGGAGGATCGGACCAAAGTGCCGGGTAGAGCTCTTGTTGCGCCGTCTGGTTCCATATTTGGTCGGAACGTACTGTTAAGTCTATAGACGGGTGGGAGGAGATGGCACAACAGCAGAAGTATAACTCAATAATATTTATTGAGTGATTGATGAATACATAGGATGTGTATGCTACTATGTGTTTGAATGTGAGCTATGTGCTGGGATTAACATGTGAAGATACCTTAAGGGGTGTTGTCAAGTGTGTTGAATGAGGGCGTCCAAATCCAGAGGGAAAAGAGGTAGGGAAGTCCAATGTCCAAACGGGGTCGTGGAAGGAGAGTGCAAGTCCGGTGTCCAAAAGGGGGTAGTGATGCAGGAGAGAGCGTCCAAGGTACAAGCAGGGTGTTGATATCAGGAGGGCAATCCAGGTCCAGGGGGAAAAGGAAGTTGACACTGAGACACGAGACTGGGGAACAAAAGGGAGACGAATATGATCAGACCAGGACACAAGGAAACAAGCTACAAGAGATAATACTGGTGGGAAGTCAGAGACGTGAAGCTTACTGCGAACAGGGCTACGTTCCGACGTATATTAGTCAGCGGCGAGGCTCTTTATCCTGTTGTCTGTAATCACTACTGCCAGCTGTGCTGATTGAAGATTGCCGCCGGCTGCGGCGGCCTGTGGGCGAGGTCTGCGCAGCGTGTGTGGGGGCGTGTCCAGAAGCGCTCACAGTGTAGCCGCTGAGTGCTCCTGCAGAAGAGGGAAAGGCAGACTGCGCATGTGCTGTAACAGCCGGAGTGTGTTAGCAATTCAGGGACAAAGGGCCTCGCTAGCACGGCAAGCAATGGCGGCAGTTTGTTCCAGCAGACGAGCGAGCTAAACCCCCTGGATGTCTTGGCTCACACCGTCCCTTATGCCACCGAAGATGATCAAGAGAAGAATATCGACTCTAGCTTCCCTGGTCTGCTGACATGAGGGTATGTCTACAGAATATATTAATTGATGAAAATTGGGCTGTCTGTACTCTCAAAGTGCATGTTGTTGCCAAATGTATTTCATATGCTGTAAACCTAGTTCATAGTTGTTAGTTTCCTTTAATGCCAAACAAACACATACCAATCGTTGGTTAGAAGGCGATCGCCAAATTTGTCCTCGCTTTCTCCCGTGTCGCTGGCTGTCGTGTCGTTTTCGTCGGTTTCGCTTGCATACGGTTCAAACCGATATGGCTCAATAGCTTCAGTTTCTTCTTCAATTTCGTTTTCGCTACCTGCCTCCACACTACAACCATCCGTTTCAATACATGCGCAATCTGTTGAATCGCTTAAGCCGCTGAAATCCGAGTCTGAATCCGAGCTAATGTCGCTATAGCTTGCTGTTCTATGCGCCATGTTTGTTTGTGTTGGCTTCACTATGTGACGTCACAGGAAAATGGACGGGTGTATATAACGATGGTTAAAACAGGCACTTTGAAGCTTTTTTTAGAGATATTGCGTGATGGGTAAAATTTTGAAAAAAACTTCAAAAAATAAAATAAGCCACTGGGAACTGATTTTTAATGGTTTTAACCCTTTTGAAATTGTGATAATGTTCCCGTTTAAGTAAACAAATGTGAGGTCTTAAAAAGGCTTAACCACTTCAAAAATAACAAATCAATAAGGCAGAGATTGAACGAAGTGAATGGTGCAGCGTTGAGAAGACATCTAACTTAACTAAATGAAGTACCAATAAGTTGTGAAAAAAGTTCCCTTATACAACCCTCCGGAAGGATCTCTACCTTAGCCAGAGGAGAGTTACACCTCTGGGGGAGGAAGCACTTAAATGCCCGTTTTGTGTTAAAATGCAATAATGGGAAAAATTCTAAATATTTACTTTTTCAGTTTAAAATGACAAATGCACATAATTCAAACATACGTATATTATTTTTTTGCAAAACCTATCCCAATGGAAGGGTCAGCTTCTAAAATGAGTTTTGGATATAAGTGAGATTTACTGTTTTTTTGTTGATGTCAATGAAAATGAAATAAAGTAACTCATGTTTTAGCAAAATCCAGTACAGATGCTTCTTATTTTATTAGTTTATTGATGTGCTCAAATCTGCAAAGACGAAACAATAATTGCTTGCATAGTTATTACAAGTAAAATGGTTAATGGTCCGTATTTATATAGCTTTTTACACAATCTGGAATGAAACCAAACGCGGTTTACATTATGCATTTTAAAGAGCTTTATGAATAAAGTTGGTATAGTATGGTATCACATTCACCATTCCCACCTGAGTAAACACAAATAACCACTGTGAGAAGATGAAACAAAGAGACCGGAAAGTTTGGGTGGACATATTTCCACTGAGGTAGGGGCGGCACTGATGAGCCAATGAGATAGCAGAAAAATAGTTCCCTCCCATTTGGTATGATGTGGTTCATGTCAATAATCTTAAGATGCTGTCTAGATGGTCTGATGTTCACTTGGTCCAACGAGAGGAGAAAATGTGGATCGTGCTTCATCTGCTGCTCCTGCTCCAAAGTGGAGGCAAGTCCATGCTCAGTTCCAATGGAGACATGTTCATACTGTACATGACTCTTATTAATATGTCTTCTTTTTCTCTTTTTTTTCTTCAGCATGTACAGGTGCTTACAACTTTTCCACTCAGACTGTTGAACCCGGACAAAGTGTCTCTCTGACATGTTCTTACGAGGATTCTGGATCTCCGAAGTACTTATTTTGGATCCGATTTGTTTCTGCAAACTTTCCTGAAGTTTTTGCTATAATAACATCTTACAGTTCAGGCTATGTTGAACTCGGAACATCAAATACTGGACATCGCATCACAGCCACAAAGGAACAAGGAACATTTGTTCTGCAAATTAGTCAAGTAGAGAAAAGTGATATGGCGATCTACTACTGTTTTTCTGTGGATTATGCGAACTTAAATCAACTCTCGTTTTTGAAAGGAACATTCCTTCAGGTCACAGGTAAATATGATAATAATTAGAAAACAGTTTGAATCGACAATTTTACACATTTAATTGTTACATAACATCTGTTTATAGATAATAATGTTAACTTGACTACTCTTCCAATAAATCAAGCTTCAAATTGCCAAATGAACAAATATTTTATTGTGATGAACATGTTTTTACATGCAGTACAAGAAATGTAACCTCTGCATTAACACATCACAGTATTTTTTACCTTCAAGATTTCAACAGAAGTGAATGTCGATCTGTGGAATCAAAGTCACAGAGTGCTGAAAGACCTCAATTTGTCTTGCACTCTTCCCAGAACCAGAACCCTCCGTGTCTGTTTTCTCCGAAGTCCAACCAGGACCGCCTGTGAAGTTGCAGTGCTCAGTCCTGTCCCACTCTGGGAATGAAACCTGTCAGGATGGACACAAAGTGTCCTGGTTCAGAACTGGACCAGAAAGTGTCCATCCCAGCTTTGTTTACGCTCATGACGAATGCAAGAAGATCAAAGATAAGTCCACACAGAAATGTGTCCACACTTTCTCAAAGAACGTCAACTCCTCTGATGCTGGAACTTACTTGTGTGCTGTGGTCACATGTGGGAGGATTTTCATGGGAAATCCAATAAAAGTCAACATTGAAGGTAAGTATTTATTCAAATGTATCGACAAATTCATCATTAGTGTTTGTTACTAAAAATATTTACATTTTTTTAATCACAACCATTCAGATTCCAGCAGCAAGTATGTTATCTTTGTCTTGAGTGCTGCTTTGGCCTTAAGTTTAATCATGTCAGCCTTCCTCATCAACAAGATCAGGACAAAAAACAGTTTTTGCTGCAAAGGTAAGAAAAATCAATCATCATCAGGTTGTTCTTTTATGCTCTTTCTTCAATTTTTCAGCTGGTCCACAAACACTCGATGAAACATTCAGTCGCGTCCAGCAGGTAAAAGGAAGTTTGTAGAAACGTTCTGTGCATCTTTGCTTGGTTTTCAGCTTTTTCTCATGTCTCACATGACTTGTTTCCTCAGAGAGACGAGGACTCTTTGGTTTATTCCATACCGACCATTGTCTCCAGGAAAACTGGCAGAGCGAGGCAGACAAATACGAGGGCAGCAGAGGAATTCAGCACGTACACTGACGTGCGTCTTCAAAACTAAATCCTCACGACACAAAATTAAAATGTGGTTCTAATACACATTCTGTTACTTTTACACATTGTTTGTCAATCTTTTTAGAAAACTCTGGGTATGCGCAGGGTCTTAAAGGCCCTCTTTACACTGCACACTAAATCTGATTTTTTTTTTGTCCTCAAGTAACTCACATTGGATTTTAAACGCTCCAAAGTGCTTCAAATCTGATATTTTGACATCAGATTTAGGCCACAACAGTCCAAATCCCATTGGAATCTGATCTTTTCAAATGTGACTTCAGTCCAAACGGCAATGCGACCTGAATGCGACCCATATGTGACTTTTTCGAGCAGCCTGCCAACAGATTTGGATATGTCATCACAACATCCGGTTTCCCTATCCACAAAGTCACAAAGTCTCTTAAGACATTCTTGTGGTTTTCCTACACTGAGGTTTCTGCATTTTGGAGTTCGGTTCCCAAATTCAAGTGTCCTGCCCTGACGCTTGCAGGATTTGATTTTACCCAACATGTCAGGACCACACCCACTCCCTCACTCCAGAGATCCTCATCTCCAGTCTATTAACTACACTCAGCAGTCTGCTCATCTGCTCATTGCCTCACAACCAATCAGACTCTGCCATTCCACACGCCACACTCACCTGTGACTCATTACCAAACATCTACCTGTATATGTATACAGGCCCGGCCCTAACCAATATGGCGCCCTAGGCAAGATTTTAGGTGGCGCCCCCCCACATCGGCAGTGAAGTGTATATACTCACAAGAAACCGAACAGCTTTGTCTTTGACCTTTT
The DNA here is from genome assembly GCF_033978685.3 of Nerophis lumbriciformis. Lineage (NCBI taxonomy): Eukaryota > Metazoa > Chordata > Actinopteri > Syngnathiformes > Syngnathidae > Nerophis > Nerophis lumbriciformis. Next base: position 22,402,369 of record NC_084563.2, on the reverse strand, counting down.
TTTTTACTTAAAGAAAGCAAATTAACAATCAGAATAGTTAACAAGATTTAAAAAAAAAAAGAATAAATAAATGAATACAAAAAATAAAAAATGAATATATGAAATACAATATTTTTTACATACATAAACACAAAATAAAACGTGTCAACAAGTTGCATAAAATAAATTAAAAATACAATATAAATAAGGCACTGCACAAAACAAGATATCAAACCAGCATGACTTTAACAACTATATTACAAAAAAAGGGGATCCTACAGAGTTCTCTATTTGTGCTTTTTAATAGAGATTTTCAGAGCAACCCACATGTTGGGGTACATTTCTGCCAGCTTCTTCTCATGCAGGAAGGTCAAGAGTTCCATGTTTGTCATGTTCTTTGATGGCAATGGTGGGAAATTCTGCATTTCCATTGCAAGTTCTGTGCCATTAATGTCCAGCTGGCTGTCATGGGTCAGAGTAGTACTCAGGGCTGTAGCAGCTCTTCTTTTTGTAAGTTGTGGAAATTGAGGAGTACTCCAAACTTGTCATTCACCTCTCCAAAGCTCTGAAATCTCTCATCAAGTGAAGAGATGGCTGTATGTTTTGCTGCTGCAAAACTGGTGGGTTGTGCTGCTAATGCTGCATCACTGGTGGGTTGTGCTGCTGAAGTGGAGGCAGCAGCGGTAGATGTGGTAGATGGCCCAGGGGTGGGATTTAGAAACTTCAACAGTGCATCTGAAGAGAGGAGTATGTGACACCATTGAGTATTACAGTTTAATAATAAAAACATATGATTCCAGGAATAAAATGAAATGATATAATATAGATGAAAAACCAAAGAGATATATGTATGATGTTAACTGATATGCAAATTAGATTAGATTCAATTAATTGTCATCATTACAGTGAAATGCTGAATAGCAGAATGCAAAGTAACAGTATAATATATTATATGAGAATGTTATGTTATGATTATCTTTAACCGAATCACAGCAGTGCTTAAATTAAAAAACAGCATTCCCTCTCATGTGATATTGCTTAATTAACATTATTGATGTGCACTTTAACAACTCGGTTTACAACTATACCTAATATATAAAGGGGTGGAAAAGTGACTATTACCTGCAGGGCAAACATTAGCTAACCAGAAGGCAATAACAATGTAAACAAAAAACACCTGCTTAAAAGATCTAATACAAATGTCCCTGAGGAATGTAAGGTGGGAGTACTGTAATTACCTAACGTTACATTAATATTTTCCATAACAATTTAGCCCCCTCCACAATATTAACCCGACGTTAAAACAGAACTAGCTATTTATTGATTAGCAATTGCCGAATCATGTAACATTAGCTTAATGCTAAAAAGCAGGTTACTATCACATTCTTTAACAGACAAATAATTTCATGTAGGCTAACGGTACCTACCTGCTACCTCTGTCTTTTTCTCGTTTCTCCTCCTCCTCTTTTCTCTTTTTTCTTCCCTGGGCACCTGACAGTTTTGGCCGTTTTGACATCTTGTGTTGATTTTTTGATGTGGTGACGTCCGAGTCATGATACGGGAAGGGAGGGGCGCACCGTGCGGGGGGCGTAATGTTGTAACAAATAATATTTCTATTAAATAGGCTTTACTTTACATTTTAATTAACGTGGGATTATTTGTTTGTATTTAGAAATAATAGTACCAATTTTTTTTTTTTTTTTTTTTTTTTTTTCTCCAACATTTGTGGCACTGGCGTGGCGCCCCCTGATGGACGGCGCCCTTAGCATTTGCCTATACGGCCTATGCCACGGGCCGGCCCTGTATGTATACCATCCTCAGCCCGGCTGCATCAGGCAGTATTGTTTGACTTTGAAAGACTTTAGCCTGACCACACGGTCCTGTCCGTTTGTAGCAGTTAGCTTTAGTCTTTGATTGTTGCTGAACTATTTGTTGCCTTTGACTACATTTTTGCCTACTCTCTTGTACCTTTGCTTGAACTACAGTACCATCTTTAAAACCTACGCCTGCATCCAAGAATGTCATTACACAACAGCATTCAAAGTTTGACTTTTCGGGCCCTAATGTGTTACGGCTCAAGCACCTGCCGCCACACATTCAGCTGTGTGCTCTTCTGAGCGTGTCCTGCGTTCCAGTGCCAGAACGTAGCTACTTGTACCTGTACAGTAAGCCTTACACGTCTCTAGTTTTCCTTACCTATGTGCTTCCTTGCTCTCTGTGTTTCCCCTCCTCTGTGCTCATCGTGTCTTGTTCTGTGTCAACATCCTGCAGCTCCGCGTCATTCCCTGGTTTCTAGCTGTGTGTCTTGTCTCCCCGGATCCCCTCTGGACTTCCTACTGCCTCCCCGGATCTCGACCTCTCGCCTGCCCCCTGGACAACGACGCCTCGCTCCATCCCCTGACCACTGGCAGGGGATGGAGGCAGGCTCGGAGGTCCGGTAACAATCAACATATAATCGCTTCACATAGTCACACCACACGGATTTGGATTAATTACACACATCATTCTTTTGTATTAAGAATGATGTGTGCCGTCTCCTTCTCCGCTGTACTGTTACATAATGTGTCTTTGTGAAACAGATGTTCATAAAGATGCGCCAAAATTATCTTGTCATGTGACACGTCATGAGTTAGTTAACTGATTTGGCTTTTATTTTGGGCCAAAACCTATTCCAAAGGGACACCTTTTTGGCTGAAATGCCGTTTGAATGATTGTTAAAATAATGGGTGGATGTTTAATGGTTTTCAAAATTAAATTATTTCATTTTGTTACCAAAGAAAATAAAATTATCTTGTTTTTTTTTTTAACAAAATCTAGCATAAATATCACGTAGATTTTTGGTTTATCAGCGCACAAAAATCTGCAAAGACAAATAAGGTTTTTCTTTGCCACAGAAAGACTGCATCGTTAATAAACCTGCACTACCACAAGCTAATGCCACAAAATGTTGTCTGTACTGTAAAATTCAAATTTGAATGACAATAAAGGAAGTCTAAGTCTAAACGTAGTGAACCAAAAAAAAACACACTTTGAAAATATAGCACAAACAGACTGGAAAGTTTTGGCTGACATTCTTCCACTGAGGTAGAGGTGACACGTGACGACCAATGAGATAGCAGAAAAATAGTTCCCTCCCATTTGGTATGATGTGGTTCATGTCAATAATCTCAAGATGCTGTCTAGATGGTCTGATGTTCACTTGGTCTAACGAGAGGAGAAAATGTGGATCGTGCTTCATCTGCTGCTCCTGCTCCAAAGTGGAGGCAAGTCCATGCTCAGTTCCAATGGACACATGTTCATACTGTACATGACTCTTATTAATATGTCTTCTTTTTCTCTTCTTCTCTTCAGCATGTACAGGTGCTTACACCTTTTCCACACAGACTGTTGGACTTGGACAAAATGCCTCTTTAACATGTGTCCTGGAGAAAAATTCAGAGTATGAATATTTATTTCGGGTTCGACTTGTTTCCGGAACCTTTCCTGAAGCTTTAGTCGCACTGTCATATGTAGGCTTCAGTTCTGATAAACATGGAACATTAAAGACTGGACCTCGCATCACAGCCAAAAAAGAACGAGAAACTTTTGATCTACAAATGAATCAAGTGGAGAAAAGTGATACGGCGATCTACTATAGTTTAAAAATAAATTTAGGTAACTGGATGTTTTTGAATGGGATATTTCTTCAAGTTACAGGTAAATATAACAGAGACAATACAACAATTGTTCATACTTTAAGTGTTACATATCGTCTGATAACGATGGTAACTTGACTGGTCACAGAGTGCTGAACATTTTCAAATTGTCTTGCACTCTTCCCAGAACCAGAACCCTCCGTGTCTGTTGTCTCTGAAGTCCAACCTGGACCACCCGTGAAGTTGCAGTGCTCAGTCCTCTCCCACTCTGGGAATGAAACCTGTCAGAATGGACACAAAGTGTCCTGGTTCAGAACTGGACCAGGCAGCGTCCATCCCAGCTTTGTTTTCACTCATGACGAATGCAAGAAGATCAAAGATAATTCCACACAGAAATGTGTCCACACTTTCTCAAAGAACGTCAACTCCTCTGATGCTGGATTTTACTTTTGTGCTGTGGTCACATGTGGGAGGATTTTCATGGGAAATCCAATAAAAGTCAACATTAAGGGTGAGAATTTATTAATCTGTATTGATTTATTCATCATTAATGTTCGTTGCTATGAATACTGACAGTTTGTTTTTTTAATCACAATTGTTCAGATTCCAGCAACTGTGATTCAAACAAGTATGTTATCTTTGTTTTGAGTGCTTCTTTGGTCTTAAACTTCATCATGTCAGCTTTCCTCATCAACAAGATCAGGACAAAAATAAGTTTTTGCTGCAAAGGTAAGAAAAAAGCGCATTATCAATCATCATGTTGTTGCTTTATTATTCGTCTTTCATTTTTCAGCTGGTCCACAAACACTCGATGAAACGTTCAGTCACATCCAGCAGGTAAAAATAAGTTTGTAGAAACTTTTTGTGCATCTTTGCTTGGTTTTCAGCTTCTTCTTATGTCTCACATGTCTTGTTTCCTTAGAGAAACGAGGACTCTTTGGTTTATTCCATGCCATCGTCTCCAGGAAATCTGACAAGGCGAGGCAGACAAATACGAGCAGAAGAATTCAGCACGTACACTGACGTGTGTCATCATGACTCAATCCTCACCACACAACATTAAAATATGTTCAGATACACATTCTGTTAATAATACACATTCTTGTACTGTTTTCCCTGTAAGAACATGAAAATGGAGACACAGAGATAAGGGTAGGAATAAATAAGCTCTGCTTCTTCCTGCTCCTTTTCGGATTTGTTGATTTTATGTGAGAGTAAATATGATGTTCTTCAATGTAACCTGTTTAAATAAATATTCCCAATACTGCAAAAAGGCTTTGGAAATTTTTTTTAAAGTTTTATTGTCCTTTTTAAGGCACTCATTGAAATTCTTGGAAATCTAAATTATCAAAGCAATGTTTTTTTTTTCATCTTTATAAAAACATTATTGTTGCCAGGCTTTTTCTGTTGGAACCAGGACCAAGAGGACTTTTGATTTATTGTGATTTTCAAGTAACCTGAAGCAAGTAACAGCAAATGTAATGTGGTGAAAGATGTGAGTAGTAGGTCTAGCCATGAAAACTAATGAAAAACTTTGTACTTTTGTGCTGACTGCCAGGATAAATATCCACCATGTTTATTTCTAACATCACTATCCAACATTCATGTGTATGCTGATGATAATGCAACACTTCTTACTGCAAACTGTAAATAAAAAGTATTGGACATGTTTTAGTATTCCTGCTGTATGGAGTCGTTGCAACAATGAAGTTGAAACACACTTGGAAAGGAAGAAAAAGTCCCTCTAAGTGTACCCTTTTTTTTATTTTAAAGATCTACCTCAACAAGTTGGTTTAAGAGACTTTTTAGTGTGTGTGACAGAGAAAGAGTTACGGAGTGAGACACAAAGGGCCTGATCTACTGAAGGTGTGCATGTTAAGCTATGTAGTTTAACTACATTTTCCCGTAATTTGATGGTAGCTTCGCTACTTTTTGGAACAAGTAGCTTTTCCTGAAGCTTAGCTGCTTTTAGACCCATGTAGCTAGGTAGTGGTGTATCTTTGTTGGTCGCCTGATGAGTGATGAGCCAAGAAGACGCCAACAAGCTTTATTTGTTTCATCGAGCCTCAGACTGAAACTGCAGCTTCCAGGAGAAAGAGTATGGGCCTGATTACTCTTCTGATGTCCTCTCGGACCACTGTCCTTACCTACTCAGTGGCCTAGTGGTTAGAGTGTCCGTCCTGAGATCGGTAGGTTGGGAGTTCAAATCCCGGCCGAGTCATACCAAAGACTATAAAAATGGGACCCATTACCTCCCTGCTTGGCACTCAGCATCAAGGGTTGGAATTGGGGGTTAAATCACCAAAATGATTCCCGGGCGCAGCCACCGCTGCTGCCCACTGCTCCCCTCACCTCCCAGGGGGTGATCAAGGGTGATGGGTCAAATGCAGAGAATAATTTCGCCACACCTAGTGTGTGTGTGACAATCATTGGTACTTTAACTTTAACTTTAACTTTAAATACCTTTTGCACAATGAGCCCCACTCATCGTAACTCTAGCCTTGAAGCCGGCCAGTCTGGACAAAGCCCAGTTTGTTGTTTGGCCAGTCAATCTTTCCCTGACATTATTCCTCTGATCAGTTTGAGTCGGGTGACCTCCGACCCCAATCCTCTACTCCTACCTGTGGGGGCTTCCTGGCAGATGTTGCTCATGTCTTTACACTTCCTCCAAACCTGCATTCCTTTAGGATTCCAATTGCCTTACACCGCTCTCTAGAGAGCTTGTGATGGACATCTGCACCCGAAGCTAACTAAGGGCATATTTCCTTAGTAGAATAATCCTAAGGATTCTGTGACCAAATACAAACACATGCTAGTTCACAATCATCCAGTCCATTTGTACACTCTCAGTCACATTAACTATAATATTATACATGTGGGCCCATAGATATAAATGTTGTTAACCTTCCTCTTGTGTTAGCTTTCTGTTACCATCTCTTATGTTAATGGGTCGGTTTTGACCCATGTCTTAAATCAGCTGTAAAATACACTAAAAACAATTATCATCCAATTTGTTTCTCATCTCTTGGTTACCTTGCTAGGCTTCCTTATCCATGAAAATATTGGTTTTAATATTTTTGGTGTGGGCCATTGGGCCATTTGTTTTGTCAGTACACCCCTCGTTTTCAAATTAAAAAATGGTAAAATGAACCTCAAGAGAATCATATAAATAAATAAAAGGTTGTTGTGTTACCTGACTATTATTGAGGGGTATTAGAACACATCTCTTGAATACATTTGTTTAATTTATTTTTTCATTTTAATAATTTTAACTATAGTAACATCTATGGTTTTACGGGTCAATTTCGACCCATATATATTTACTTCAAGAAAAAGGCTAAAAATTATTTTTTTCAGCAACAGAACTTTAATACAAACACAAAATGAAAAGCAGAACAAGTCATAACACAAAATATAGATTTGCAAGGTCAAACAAACAACAACCAATCAAGCAAATCAAGTTTAAGTTAAAGTACCAATGATTGTCACACACACTCACAAGGTGCGGCAAAATTATTCTCTGCATTTGGCCCATCACCCTTGATCACCCCCTGGGAGGTGAGGGGAGCAGTGAGCAGCAGCGGTGGCCGAGCCCGGGAATCATTTTTGGTGATTTAACCCCCCAATTGCAGCCCTTGATGCTGAGTGCCAAGCATGGAGGTAATGGGTCTCATTTTTATAGTCTTTGGTATGGTTCGGCCGGGGTTTGAACTCATAACCTACCGATCTAAAGTACCAATGATTGTCACACACACATTAGGTGTGGTGAAATTTGTCCTCTGCATTTGACCCATCACCCTTGTTCACCCCCTGGGAGGTGAGGGGAGCAGTGGGCAGCAGCGGTGCCGTGCCCGGGAATCATTTTTGGTGATTTAACCCCTAAGTCCAACCCTTGATGCTGAGTGCCAAGCAGGGAGGTAATGGTTCCCATTGTTATAGTCTTTGGTATGACCTCATCTGTTGAGTACCGGGCAAAGGGAAGGAGGCGACACCAAGGCAGAACTGCGGTTTATCAGGTTTATTGAAAACCTTGATGAGTGTGTGGGATGTGTATGCTACCACAAGTGAATGAGTGCAGACGATGTGTAGGGTTAAGAATGTATGTTTTACCAGGGGGTGTTGTCGGTGCGTGCTGTATGAATCGTTCGTCGAATCCAAGGGGCAAGGCGAAGAGGCAGTCAGCAGGGAGGCAAGCAGTCGGGGGCTGGAGAGAGGCAATGATGTCCGAGTCCAAGCAGAGGTCAAGGGTCGAGGGAGGCAAGCAGAGATCCAGGTGGAGGTCGTGAGGCAGGACACGATCACAGGCAACAGGGAAGACACTGTGAAAGACACAAGGGACATCAAACACGGGAACGAGGAAGAGGACAAAGAAGGCGAGCAAGGAACGAGGGAGTGGTGCCAGACGTGATGCTTACTCAGGAAGATTGGCTACGTTCTGGCGAAGGTCCTTTGTTCTTGCTGGGGAAACAAGGGGGGTTGATAGCCCAATGAACATTCGAATGGTGACATACCGGTAGCGGAGCTCTTCAAGGAGTTGTACAAATACTCCACCCAAGGGAGGAACTTGCACCAGGTTGTGGGCTTCTTACTGGCCACGCAACGGAGCATGGTCTCCACGCTCTGGTTTGCCCTTTCAGCCTGGCCGTTGCTCTGGGGGTGGTATCCCGAAGTGAGACTGACCGAGGCCTCAATCCCCTTACAAAAGGCTCTCCAGACTTGAGAAGAAAACTGGGGACCCCGATCAGAGACGATGTCTACCGGAATACCATGCAGCTTGATGACGTGTAGAGTGAGGAGGTCAGCCGTCTCCGAAGCAGAAGGTAGTTTGCGCAGCGGGATGAAATGGGCTGCTTTGGAGAAGCAGTCCACAATGGTTAGAATAGTAGTGTTACCTCTGGAGGCAGGAAATCCCGTGATGAAATCCAAGGCGATGTGTGCCCAAAGGGCGGGAAGGAATGGGAAGCGGGTGGAGGAGACCAGCCGGAGGTCTGTGAGAGGCCTTGCTGCGGGCACAAGTAGAACATGCTGCGATGAACTCATGTGTATCCTTGGCCATGGATGGCCACCAGAAGCGTCTTCGCAGTAGAGACAGGGTTCGTTGGAAACCAGGATGGCACGAGAACAGACTAGTGTGGCCCCAATCCAGGACTCTGGATCGCAGTTCCTGATGGACAAAAAGTCTGTTGGGGGGTCCACCCCCAGGTCCTGGATTGGAGCGCAGCGCCGACTTTACGAGTTCCTCCACTTTCCACGAAACCATCCCCACAATGCGAGAGGGAGGGAGGATGGGAATGTCCACTGAACGCTCGGAAGGTTCTTCCATAAAGACTCTGGAGAGAGCGTCCGCCTTAGCGTTTTTCGACCCGGGGTCTAAAAGATAGCAAATAGTCAAAGCGAGAGAAGAATTGTTGCCATCTTGCCTGTCGATTGTTCAGCCTCCTGGCAGAGCGGATGTGGAGGAGGAAATTACTGTGGTCGGTCAGAATCTGGAACTGGTGACGGGCCCCCTCCAGCCAATGTCTCCATTCTGCAAGAGCCTCGTGGACCGCTAACAACTCTCTATTCCCGGCGTCGTAGTTCCGCTCTGCCAGGGACAAACGTCTGGAAAAGAAGGCAATGGGGTGAATCAGATTATCAATCTTTGACCGTTGGGAAAGAATAGCACCAATCCCGGAGTCGGAAGCGTCCACCTCCACAAGAAAGGCAACATCCAAGTCAGGGTGGACGAGGACAGGGGTGGAGATGAAGCTCCTCTTTAGGTCCTCAAAGGCGTTGTTGGCCTTATGAGACCAAACAAACGAGCCCTTCGGTGAAGTGAGGGCATGGAGCGGTGCGGCAATCTGGCTGAAGTCCCGGATGAAGCGTCGGTAGAACCCAGCGAAGCCGAGAAACCTCCGCAACTCAGTTCTGGAGGATGGCTGAGGCCACTCTACCACAGCATCCACCTTCTTGGGGTCGGCTCTGATGTGCCCCTTCTCGACCACAAAACCAAGGAATTCGACAGAAGAGGTATGAAAGCTGCACTTCTCGGCTTTGACGAACAGGCGGTTCTCCAGAAGTCTCTGGAGCACGAGTCGAACATGATGCTGGTGTTCAGCCATACTATGGGAAAAAATCAAAATGTCATCAAGGTAAACAACGACGAAAATATCCAGCATGTCACGCAAAATGTCATTCACGAGGGCCTGAAAAACGGCTGGGACGTTTGTGAGTCCAAAGGGCATGACTCGGTATTCGAAGTGCCCTAAGTGGGTGTTGAACGCCGTCTTCCACTCGTCTCTCTCTTTAATCCGCACAAGGTGATAGGCGTTGCGGGGATCCAATTTAGTGAAGACAGTTGCTGGGGTCAACGGCTCAAAAGATGAGTTAAGCAGCGGTAGTGGGTACTTGTTCTTTATAGTAATGTTGTTGAGGTGACGGTAGTCTATGCAGGGCCTGAGTGAACCGTCTTTCTTGGTTACGAAGAAGAATCCCGCTGCCAGTGGAGACTTTGATGGTGTGATGATCCCTGAAGCCAGGCCCTCCGTGATGTAGGTCTTCATAGCCTCTTTCTCTGGGAGTGACAGGTTATAAAGACGGCTGGAAGGTAATTTAGCCTCTGGGAGAAGCTCAATGGCACAGTCGTAAGGTCTGTGTGGGGGTAGACCCTGTGCTTGCTCCTTACTGAAGACCTCCGCTAGGTCATGGTAGCAGGCTGGTACTAGTGACAGGTCTGTCTGAGGAGCACTGGTACTGGGGCGGTGGACCGGAGGGGAAGCTGACCTGAGACAATTAGCGTGGCAGAGTGTGCTCCAAGCCAAGATCCTGCCAGAGGTCCAAGAGACGTGGGGGTCATGTTGACGGAGCCAAGACCTACCCAGGACCAGCGGGGCAACAGGTGCTTCCAGAATCCAAAGACTGATGGTCTTGACGTGATTTCCCGAAATGGTCAAGGAAATGGGTTCAGTGCAAAACCTGATGGGTCCCAAAGGTCGTCCGTCCAGGGCTTGGGCAGGAAGAGTCTTGTCCAAGTGGACCAGGGGAATGCCCATTGGTCGGGCGAACTCGAAGTCCATGAGACTCTCGTCGGCTCCTGAGTCCAAATATGCCTCTACTTGAATAGATCTTGAGCCCCAAGCAAGGGTAGCGGGCAACAGGAAATTGGGGTTCTCTTTCTCTTGGGGGTAAGACGTATGGCTCACCAGGATCCCCTCAGCTGGTGAGCCTGGTCTTTTGGTTTCGCCAGACAATAGCGGAGGATATGTCCGGCTAGACCACAGTAAAGACAGAGACGTTGTCGGTGCCTTCTCTCTCTCTCCTCAACGGTCAGTCGGGTCCTTTCCCACTGCATGGGTTCAGAAGCAGTCAACACGGTGGGTGTACACTGTAGTGGCACGGCAGGGGCCTCAAAGGTGGGTAGGAGTTGAGAACTGGGGCTGTTCCTCGCGACTCTCTGAGCTCGCTCAGCAGCACGTTCAGTCAGTCTCTGGTCGAACATTAGTGCTAGTTTGATGAGGTCTCTGCAGAATGTGGGTCTGTCCCTCAATAGGCCGTCCTTAATTTCCTCGGAGAGGCCCCGACGGAACGCGCTCTGGAGCGCCCTGTCGTCCCAGCCGCTGTCAGCCACCAGGGTCCGGAATTCCAGGGTGTAGGCTGCCACAGAGCGAAGTCCCTGCTGGATGGAGTGAAGGCGTCCAGCGGCGTCCCCCCCATCCCTAGGGTGGCCAAATACAGCCCGGAATTCAGCACGGAAGGCAGCGTAGTCTGAGCTCAATGCCATGGTCCTGTCCATGGCAGCCGTAGCCCACTTGAGGGCAGGTCCAGTGAGCAGGGCAAAAATGAAAGCGATCTTAGCCCCATCAGAGGAATAGCGTGAGGGCTGGTGTTGAAAAATCAGATCACACTGAACAAGAAATCCTCTACACAGCTCAAAATCCCCCTCGAAAGGTCTAGGACTGGCAATTTTGGGCTCCCGTTCCAGACTGCAGGTTTCAGGTCTTCGGGTTGGAGAAATAAGCTGCGGGGCTGCTGCAGCGGGAGTCACTCTAGGCATTAGGCAGTCCAGCCTGGAGTGTAGTCCGGAGAAAGCTCTCTCCAAATTTTCCTCAAGAGCGAAAAAACGCTCTTGGTGCTCATTGACAACGGCACTAAGAATAGACAGGTTGGATGTCCTGGGGAATCGGGACTGGGCCTCGACGGTGTCGCCAGGTTCCGCCATGTTTTTGGCCAGAACGTACTGTTGAGTACCGGGCAAAGGGAAGGAGGCGACACCAAGGCAGAACTGCGGTTTATCAGGTTTATTGAAAACCTTGATGAGTGTGTGGGATGTGTATGCTACCACAAGTGAATGAGTGCAGACGATGTGTAGGGTTAAGAATGTATGTTTTACCAGGGGGTGTTGTCGGTGCGTGCTGTATGAATCGTTCGTCGAATCCAAGGGGCAAGGCGAAGAGGCAGTCAGCAGGGAGGCAAGCAGTCGGGGGCTGGAGAGAGGCAATGATGTCCGAGTCCAAGCAGAGGTCAAGGGTCGAGGGAGGCAAGCAGAGATCCAGGTGGAGGTCGTGAGGCAGGACACGATCACAGGCAACAGGGAAGACACTGTGAAAGACACAAGGGACATCAAACACGGGAACGAGGAAGAGCACAAAGAAGGCGAGCAAGGAACGAGGGAGTGGTGCCAGACGTGATGCTTACTCAGGAAGATTGGCTACGTTCTGGCGAAGGTCCTTTGGGTCCGCTGGCTTTTATGTTGCTCCCTCTCATCAGGCCCAGGTGTGCTGATGCGAAATTGCTTGCAGCCTTGTCGCTGCATGGGCGTGCTGTGCCCAGCGTGAGCAGGGGTGTGTTCAAGTGTGCTGCCAGCAGAGGTCCCGGCAGCTCCAGCTGCCGAGGAAAAGCGGGTTCGAATCTGCGCCGTGACATCATCAGACTCATCAGATGTGTCTGTGTCTACTGGATGATACTCTACATTGTCTTCCTCCTCAGAAACCTGTTCATCCGTATCACTATGCTGCTCTGTGTCCTCTCCCTCATTTTCACCAAAAAATATTATCCCGAACTCCTCACTGTAAATATTTTTTTCATTTTTGCATGCTGCATATTGGAGATGTGCACTCTGCAAGTCACCGACTCTATACTGAATTGATCTCACATGTCTAGACATGCCTGTCTTTGTTTGTTTTAGTACTGGATAACAAGGTAAAATGAGAATCCCCTAAAGCTCACATGATTGGTAGAGGAGCTGGATGTCAAAGTGTTCAGTTTTGGCTCTAATTATTGCTTTATTATCTTATTTTTATAATTGGGTCGAAACCAACCCTAAAGACACCAAGGTCATAATTTCAACCAGAACATTTTATAATTTAGTGAAAACAAATATATATATATATATATATATATTTTGTTGAAATAGAGGTTGCTGGCAAAGTCAAAAAGCCTTGATGCAAAAAAATACATTTATGTAGTTCTTTTATGCATTCAAAAACTAAAACGGTTCGGTGTCGACCCTAACACAAGACAAAGGTTAAATGTAGCTTTGATGTAGCAAGCTACTTTTGCCGTGTAGCTTGTAGTGTAGCTTACTACAACTCTCTAGTGATAGCTTCCCCTGGAGCTTAGCTACATTTAATCGAGAGTAACTTGTAGCTAAGCTTACTACATTTTCCAAGTAGCTTGCTCATCACTGGTCCTTGGCCATATTTAGACAAATGTATGCGTGTCTCACTCTGTAACTCTTTCTATGTCACACACACTTAAAAGTCTCTCAAACAAACACAGTTGAAGTTAAAACTTGTTGTGGTTAACCTTTAAAATAAAAAAAAAGTGTGAACTAAGAATAACTTTTTCTTCCTGTCCAAGTGTGCTTCAACTTCATGCACGATTGTTGCAACGACTTTCAGCAAGTAATACTGAAACATGTCCAATACTTTTTATTTACAGTTTGGAACAAGAAGTGTTGCATTATCATCAGCATACACATGAAAGTTGGATAGTGATGTTAGAAATAAACTTGGTGGATATTTATCTTGACAGTCAGCACAAAAGTACAACATTTTTCATTAGTTTTCATGGATAGACCTACTACTCACATCGTTCATCACATTACATTTGCTGTTACTTGCTTCAGGTTACTTTGAAATCTTTAAGTATTGGGAATAGTTCAGTTAATTTAGACATTAACTGAACATCACATTTACACTCACATATAATCAACATGACCGAAAAGTAGCCGGAAGAAGAATAACTTATTTATTCCTACCTCTTCTTTGTGTCTCCATTATCATTTTATTACAGGAAAAAAGTGTAAGAATGTGTAAGAGTAATATAATGTGTATAAGAACACATTTTAATTTTGTTTCGTGAGAACTGAGTCACAAAGATAGACATCGGCGTACGTGCTGAATTCCTCTGCTGCCTTCGTATTTGTCTGCCTCGCTTTGCCAGTTTTCCTGGAGACAATGGTCGGCATGGAATAAACCAAAGAGTCCTCGTCTCTCTGAGGAAACAAGTCATGTGAGACATGAGAAGAAGCTGAAAACCAAGCAAAGATGCACAGAACGTTTCTACAAACTTCCTTTTACCTGCTGGACGTGACTGAACGTTCCATCGAGTGTTTGTGGACCAGCTGAAAAATTAAAGAAAAAGCATAAAAGAACAACCCAATGATGATTGATAATGCGCTTTTTTTCTTACCTTTGCAGCAAAAACATTGTTTTGTCCTGATTTTGTTGATGAGGAAGGCTGACATGATGAAACTTAAGGCCAAAGCAGCACTCAAGACAAAGATAACATGATTGTTTGAATCACAGTTGCAACCATCTGGATGGTTATGATAAAAAAACAGTCAATATTTTTTGCAACAAATACTTATGTTAAATCCATCAATACTAATGATTTAATATTTACCTTGGGTGTTGTTGACTTTTATTGTCGTTCCCATGAAAATCCTCCCACATGTGACCACAGCACACAAGTAAGTTCCAGCATCAGAGGAGTTGACGTTCTTTGAGAAAGTGTGGACACATTTCTGTGTGGACTTATCTTTGATCTTTTTGCATTCGTCATGAGCGTAAACAAAGCTGGGATGGACACTTTCTGGTCCAGTTCTGAACCAGGACACTTTGTGTCCATCCTGACAGGTTTAATTTCCAGAGTGGGAGAGGACTGAGCACTCCAACTTCACAGGCGGTCCTGGTTGGACTTCAGAGAAAACAGACACGGAGGGTTCTGGTTCTGGGAAGAGTGCAAGACAAATTGAAGTCTTTCAGCACTCTGTGACTTTGATTCCACAGATCGACATTCACTTCTGTTGAAATCTTGAAGGTAAAAAATACTGTGATGTGTTAATGAAGAGGTTACATTTCTTGTAGTGCATGTAAAAACATGTTCATCACAATAAATTATTTATTAATTTGGACATTTGTAAGCCGAATTATTGGAAGAGTAGTCAAGTTAACATTGTTATCTAAAATCAGATGTTCTGTAACAATTAAAATATGTAAAATTGTTCATTTAAACTGTTTTCTAATTACCGGTATTTGTTGTCATATTTACCTGTGACCTGAAGGAATGTTCCTTTCAAAAATGGTATTCATATATTGTTGTACATTTAAACAATAGTAGATTGCTGAATCACTTTTCTCTACTTGACTAATTTGCAGAACAAATTTTCCTTGCTCTTTTTTGGCTGTGATGCGATGTCCAGTATTTGATGTTCCATGTTCAGCAGAGCTGTAAGATGCCATTGCAGCTAAAATGTCAGGAAAGGTTCCAGAAACAAATCGGATCCAAAATAAGATACTCTGAGTTCGAATATCCTCGTAGGAACATGTCAGAGAGACACTTTGTCCAGGTCCAACAGTCAGAGTGGAAAAGTTGTAAGCACCCGTACATGCTGAAAAGGAAAAAGAAGACATATTAATAAGAGTCATGTACAGTATGAACATGTCTCCATTGGAACTGAGCATGGACTTGCCTCCACTTTGGAGCAGGAGCAGCAGATGAAGCACGATCCACATTTTCTCCTCTCGTTGGACCAAGTGAACATCAGACCATCTAGACAGCATCTTAACGTTATTGACATGAACCACATCATACCAAATGGGAGGGAACTATTTTGCTGCTATATCATTGGCTCATCAATGCCGCCCCTACCTCAGTGGAAATATGTCCACCCAAACGTCTCTTTGTATCTTTTTCTCACAGTGGTTCTATTTGTTTACTACTTTTAATAACTATGCAGTATTTTTGTAGCAAAGGAAACTTTTTTTTGTCCCTGCAGATTTTATGAATATCAATATATTATTATTCTATAGCATCCGTGCTGAATTTTGCTAAAACTAGATAGAATTTATTTCATTTTCAAAGGCAACCAAATAATTTTTTTTGATTGTTCTTCCATGTCGAATGGAAATAATATTGCATTTCCATTTTGTCCCAGAATATTTTGGTTGACTGTCGTGATGGTGCATCTGGAATGATCCAAAATTGCATGTAATAATGCATGAAACATATGTTGCAAGACATTTTTCATATAAGATATATATGATTAATACAACAAAAAAAATATCAAACAAATCATTTAGTTTTTTTTTAATCAGCCCATTAAGTCATCCAGCAGCTTTAAAATTATAATAGGATGTTGCTTGAATCGGCAATGTAGAAGCATTTTAGTCCCGTCTTAAAACTCATTTGCATACTCTAGCCTTTAAATAGACCTCCTTTTTAGACCAGTTGATCTGCCGTTTCTTTTCTTTTCTGCTCTGCCCCCCTCTCCCTTGGGGGGGAGGGGGGGGCACAGGTCCAGTGGCCTTGGATGAAGTGCTGGCTGTCCAGAGTCGGGACCCGGGGTGGACCGCTCGCCTGTGCATCGGTTGGGGACATCTCTGCGCTGCTGACCCGTCTCAGCTCGGGATGGTCTCCTGCTGGCCCCACTATGGACTGGACTCTCACTGTTATGTTAGATCCACTATGGACTGGACTTTCACTATTATGTTAGATCCACTATGGACTGGACTTTCACAATATCCTCTGGACCCCCTGTCAAAAGCTTCTTCTAGCTTATTTGGGGGACCCTTTCACGTACCAACATCTTTAAATGATGATATTTTACTACTATTGTATTTGTTATATGGTATTGTGAATAAACTTGAAACTTAAAACATAAGAAAACAAATAATTATGAAAACAGATAGATGTGAAGTTGATCTAGGGATTTAAGTGTTGAAATTAAAAATAATATATATATTGGAATATTATGCTAGACCCACTCGACGTCCATTGCACCGGTCTCTCCTAGAGGGGCGGGTCACCCACATCTGCGGTCCTCTCCAAAGTTTCTCATTTTCATCCCACTGAGTTGAGTTTTTCCTTGCCCTGATGTGGGCTCTGAACCGAGGATGTCGTTGTGGCTTGTGCAGCCCTTTGAGACACTTGTGATTTAGGGCTATATAAATAAACATTGATTTCTATTTTTGACAGTACGGCTTCCTCCCGCCTCCAAAGACATGCACCTGGGGATAGGTTGATTGGCAACACTAAATTGGCCCTGGTGTGTGAATGCCCAAGATGGACAAGCGGTGGAAAAAGGATATATACAGTATGTTGACACAAATGCAAAAGACGGAGGATTTTATCTCTATTGTTTGTCTTTGCAGCACGATTGCCTCCATTCTCACGCCCATTTGCACTCACATTTCAAACGTACAAAGTAAAAACGCAAAACAGCGGCTGCAGAACAGTTTCAGTCTTGCTAAATCACACTGCGTGTTGTAAATGAGCCCATTTGCATCTCCTTCTTCCAGTATTGTGGGCGTTCATCAGCAAATATTCTGCATATTCATGAAGACAAACACGTCAAATGCTCATTTAAGAGACACAATCCTGTACGCTGCAGTTTAGTAGATCAGCTTTGTGTGTGTTATCACCTTTTCACCTGTTTTAATACACACACACTTCGAATAGATCAGTCTCACCATGTAACTCTTCCTTAAAAGTTGACTTGCATAAATAAATGAGCTACTCTCTCAAACAAAAACTGTTGAAGTTGAAACTTGTTGTGGTTAACCTTTAAAATAAAAAAAGTGTGAACTCAGACAGAGTTTTTCTTCCTGTCCAAGTGTGCGAAAACTTCATACACTATTGCACACAGGAAGAATACTAAAAAATGTTCAGTACTTTTTATTTACAGTTTGCAGTAAGAAGTGTTGCATTATCATCAGCATAAACTTGTAGGTTAATTAGTGAAGTTAGAAATGAACATGGTGGATATTTATTTTGGCAGTCAGCACAAAAGTACAACGTTTTTCATTAGTTTTCATCGATAGGCTTCCTACTTGCATCTTTTACCACATTACATTTGCTGTTACTTGCTTCAGGTTACTTTATAAATCATGAGAATGTGAAACATTTTTTTAAAAAGTTGTGCAAAAAAAAAAAAAAAAAAAAAAAAAAAAAGACATCAATTGTACATAAATATTCACAGCCTTTGCCATGAAGCTCAAAAGTGACCTCAGGTGCATCTTGTTTTAACTGATCATCCTTGAGATGTTCCTGCAGCTTAATTGGAGCCCACCTGTGATAAATTCAGTTGGTTGGACATGATTTGTAAATGCACACACCTGTCTGTATAGAAGGTCTCATGTTTTTTAATACATGGCAGTGCACAAACCAAGCATGAAGTGGAATGAATTGTTTGTAGACCTCCGACACAGGATTGTCTCGAGGCACAAATCTGGAGAAGTGTATAAAAAATATAATTTCTGCATTGAAGGTCCCAATGAGCACAATGGCCTCCACCATTTGTAAACAGAAGAAGTTTGGAACCACCAGGACTCTATTCTCAGAGCTGGCTTAACTGAGCGATCAAAAGAAGAAGGGCTTTAGTCAGGGAGGTGACCAAGAACCCCCGTGGTCACTTTTATCGGACCTACATAATCTTTCTGTGGAGACATGAGAACCTTCCAGAAGGACAACCATCTCTGCAGCAAACCACCAATAAGGCCAAACGGAAGCCATTTCTTTTCAAAACATTTGCCAAAATGCACCTGAAACAATCGCAGACAATCAGAAACTAAATTCTCCGGTCTGATGAGACAAAAATTGAACTCTTTGGCGTGAATATCAGGCATCATGTTTGGAGGAAACCAGGTGCCGCTCATCACCAGGCATGTACCATCCCGACAGTGAAGCATGGTGGTGGCAGAATCATGATATGGGGATGTTTATCAGCGGCAGAAACTGGGAGACTAATCAAGATACAGGGAAAGATGAATGTACAGAGACATCTTGGATGAAAATGTGCTCCAGAGCGCTCTTGAAATCAGGTTGGAGCGACGGTTCATCGTTCAGCAGGACAACGACGCTGAGCACTTTGCCAAAATATCAAAAGAATGGCTTCAGAACAACTCTGTAAACGTTCTTTGGCGGCCCAGCCAGAACCCAGACTTGAATCTGATTGAACATCTCTGGAGGGATCTGAAAATGGCTGCACATCATCTACCAACTAAACATTCAGTACAGACACAAACACATACTACCATTTTACCATATTTTCTGTGTTTGGTAAAAAAATAAAAGCTTAATTGGATCAATTACAGTAAAACATTTCATACCATGTCTTTGCAGTGGAACTTCTGACGGCTAACAACTAAAAGGTGTTACAGTTTTAATAATTTTTGGTCTGTCTTCAACTAAGGATTTTCAAAGACAAATCTGATCTGTTAGATTTTGCCCGTAGTCAGTGATTAGTCGAATCTATGATATTGTGTTTTTTTAAGGGAGACATAAACAGATTGCGATTAAAGTACCGCATACTGACTGGTCACTAGGTTTCAGTAACGTTACCTGAATGTAGATCTAGGTGTTAGGGTGATTCTTCCGAAGTAAATAATAAAAATATATATACTAGGAATACAGTCTTTCATTAAGCAAACAAAAGTGAGGTCTTAAAAAGGCTAAACCACTTCAAAACAACAAATCAATAAAGCAGAGATTGAACGGTGTGAATGGTGCAGCGTTTAGAAGACATCTAACTTAACTAAATGAAGGACGTATAAGTTGTGAAAGAAGTTCCTTTATACAACCCTCCGGAAGGATCTCTACCTTAGCCAGAGGAGAGTTACACCTCTGGGGGAGGAAGCACTTAAATGTCTGTTTTGTGTTAAAATGCAATAATGGTAAAATTTCTAAATACTTATTTTTTTTCAGTTTAAAATGACAAATGCACATAATTCAAACATATGTATATACTTTTTTTTTTGCAAAACCTATCCCAATGGAAGGGTCAGCCTCTAAAAAGAGTTTTGATATAAGTGAGATTTACTGGTTACCAAAAACTTTTTTGTTAATGTCAATGAAAATGAAACAAATTAACTCATATTTTAGCAAAATCCAGTACAGATGCTTCTTAATTTATTAGTTTATTGATGTGTTCAAATCTGCAAAGACAAAACAATAATTGCTTGCATAGTTATTACAAGTAAAATGGTTAATGGTCCGTATTTATATAGCCTTTTACTAAATCTGGAATGACACCAAACGTGGTTTACATTATGCATTTTAAAGGGCTTTATAAATAAAGTTGGTATGGTATGGTATCACATTCACCATTCCCACCTGAGTAAACACAAATAACCACTGTGAGAAGATGAAACAAAGAGACCGGAAAGTTTGGGTGGACATATTTCCACTGAGGTAGGGGCGGCACTGATGAGCCAATGAGATAGCAGCAAAATAGTTCCCTCCCATTTGGTATGATGTGGTTCCTGTTAATAACGTTAAGATGCTGTCTAGATGGTCTGATGTTCACTTGGTCCAACGAGAGGAGAAAATGTGGATCGTGCTTTATCTGCTGCTCCTGCTCCAAAGTGGAGGCAAGTCCATGCTCAGTTCCAATGGAGACATGTTCATACTGTACATGACTCTTATTAATATGTCTTCTTTTTCTCTTTTTTCTCTTCAGCATGTACAGGTGCTTACAACTTTTCCACTCAGACTGTTGGACCTGGACAAAATGTTTCTGTTACATGTTCTTACGAGGATACTGGATCTCTGAAGTACTTATTTTGGATCCGATTTGTTTCTGCAAACTTTCCTGAAGTTTTAGCTAAAACAACATCTTACAGTTTAGGCTCTGTTGAATATGTAACATCAAATACTGGACGTCGCATCACAGCCACAAAAGAACAAAGAACATTTGTTCCGCAAATTCGTCAAGTACAGAAAAGTGATATGGCGATCTACTACTGTTTTTCTGTGGATTATTTGAACTTGTTTTTGAAAGGAACATTCCTTCAGGTCACAGGTAAATATGATAATAATTAGAAAACAGTTTGAATCAACAATTTTACACATTTTAATTGTTACATAACATCTGTTTATAGATAATAATGTTAACTTGACTACTCTTCAAATAATTCAAGCTTCAAATTTCCAAATGAACAAATATTTTATTGTGATGAACATGTTTTACATGCACTACAAGAAATGTAACCTCTGCATTAACACATCACAGTATTTTTTACCTTCAAGATTTCAACAGAAGTGAATGTTTATCTGTGGAATCAAAGTCACAGAGTGCTGAAAGACTTCAATTTGTCTTGCACTCTTTCCAGAACCAGAACCCTCCGTGTCTGTTGTCTCTGAAGTCCAACCAGGACCGCCTGTGAAGTTGCAGTGCTCAGTTTTCTCCCACTCTGGGAATAAAATCTGTCAGGATGGACACAAAGTGTCCTGGTTCAGAACTGGACCAGAAAGTGTCCATCCCAGCTTTGTTTACGCTCATGACGAGTGCAAGATCAAAGATAAGTCCACACAGAAATGTGTCCCCAATTTCTCAAAGAACGTCAACTCCTCTGATGCTGGAACTTACTTGTGTGCTGTGGTCACATGTGGGAGGATTTTCATGGGAAATCCAATAAAAGTCAACATTGAAGGTAAGAATGTATTCAACTGTATCAACAAATTCATCATTAGTGTTTGTTACTAAAAATATTTAATTTTTTTTAATCACAACCATTCAGATTCCAGCAGCTCTGATTCATCCAAGTATATTATCTTTGTCTTGAGTGCTGCTTTGGCCTTAAGTTTAATCATGTCAGCCTTCCTCATCAACAAGATCAGGACAAAAAACAGTTTTTGCTGCAAAGGCGAGAAAAATCAATCATCATCAGGTTGTTCTTTTATGCTCTTTCTTCAATTTTTCAGCTGGTTCACAAACACTCGATGGAACGTTCAGTCGCGTCTAGCAGGTAAAAGGAAGTTTGTAGAAACCTTCTGTGCATCTTTGCTTGGTTTTCAGCTTCTTCTCATGTCTCACATGACTTGTTTCCTCAGAGAGACGAGGACTCTTTGGTTTATTCCATGCCGACCATTGTCTCCAGGAAAACTGGCAGAGCGAGGCAAACAAATACGAAGGCAGCAGAGGAATTCAGCACGTACGCTGGCGTGCGTCTTGAAAACTAAATCCTCACGACACAAAATTAAAATGTGGTTCTAATACACATTCTGTTACTTTTACACATTGTTTGTCAATCTTTTTAGAAAACTCTGGGTATGCGCAGGGTCTTAAAGGCCCTCTTTACACTGCACACTAAATCTGATTTTTTTTTGTCCTCAAGTAACTCCTACTGGATTTTAAACGCTCCAAAGTGCTTCAAATCTGATATTTTGACATCAGATTTAGGCCACAACAGTCCAAATCCCATTGGAATCTGATCTTTTCAAATGTGACTTCAGTCCAAACGGCAATGCGACCTGAATGCGACCCATATGTGACTTTTTCGAGCAGCCTGCCAACGGATTTGGATATGTCATCTCAACATCCGGTTTCCCTATCCACAAAGTCACAAAGTCTCTTAAGACATTCTTGTGGTTTTCCTACACTGAGGTTTCTGCATTTTGGAGTTCGGTTCCCAAATTCAAGTGTGCTGCCCTGACGCTTGCAGGATTTGATTTTACCCAACATGTCAGGACCACGCCCACTCCCTCACTCCAGAGATCCTCATCTCCAGTCTATTAACTACACTCAGCAGTCTGCTCATCTGCTCATTGCCTCACAACCAATCAGACTCTGCCATTCCACACTCCACACTCACCTGTGACTCATTACCAAACATCTACCTGTATATGTATACCATCCTCAGCCCGGCTGCCTCAGGCAGTATTGTTTGACTTTGAAAGACTTTAGCCTGACCACACGGTCCTGTCCGTTTGTCGCAGTTAGCTTTAGTCTTTGTTTGTTGCTGAACTATTTGTTGCCATTGACTACGTTTTTGCCTACTCTCTTGTACCTTTGCTTGAACTACAGTAAAATCTTTGAAACCTACGCCTGCTTCCAAGAATATTGTATACAACAGCATTCAAAGTTTGACTTTTCAGGGCCTAATGTGTTACGGCTCAAGCACCTGCCGCCACACATTCAGCTGTGTGCTCTTCTGACCGTGTCCTGCGTTCGAGTGCCAGAACGTAGCTACTTGTACCTGTACAGTAAGCCTTACACGTCTCTAGTTTTCCTCGCCTATGTGCTTCCTCACTCTCTGTGTTTCCCCTCCTCTGTGCTCATCGTGTCTTGTCCTGTGTTGTCATCCTGCAGGTCCGCGTCATTCCCTGGTTTTGAGATGTGTGTCTCGTCTCCCCGGATCCCCTCTGGACTTCCTACTGCCTCCCCGGATCTCGACCTCTCGCCTGCCCCCTGGACAATGACGCCTCGCTCCATATAACTCTAAATTAAGTCTTTGACGCCGCCGCAGTATTGCCATTCTGACCGGGCGCCCCATGCGTCGGGAAACAAGGGCCAAGTTAGGTAAACAAGAAGAATCCTTTCCATTAGCAGCGGGACTGCGGCCTATCCTGTCATTTCACCATTAACGATCTGGTCTTACTATAAGGGATAAGGCCGGTATAAGCTCAGAGGGGGGGTCTCCTGTTTAATTATTACCAATTGATTCCAACATGTTCATACTTGCCAACCTTGAGACCTCCGATTTCAGGAGGTGGGGGGAGGGGGTGGGCGTGGTCGGGGTGGAAGGGGCGTGGTTGGGGGCGTGGCTAAAATGGGAGGAGTATATTTTCAGCTAGAATTCACCAAGTCAAGTATTTCACATACATATATATATATATATAAACAAATACTTGACGTTCAGTGAATTATATATATATATATATATATATATATATATATATATATATATATATATATATATATATATATAAAAGAAATGCTTGAATTTCAGTGTTCATTTATTTACACATATACACACACATAACACTCATCTACTCATTGTTGAGTTAAGGGTTGAATTGTCCATCCTTGTTCTATTCTCTGTCACTATTTTTCTAACCATGCTGAACACCCTCTCATTGATGTGTGGCACGCACAAAAGTGCTTTCATCAAATGCACTAGATGGCAGTATTGTCCTGTTTAAGAGTGTCACAACATTGCTGTTTACTGCAGACGAACTGCTTTACGGTATACAAAAACGTGACTGCTGTTGTTGTGTGTTGTTGCCACGCTGGGAGGACGTTAATGAAACTGCCTAACAATAAACCCACATAAGAAACCAAGAACTCGCCCTCCATCATTCTACAGTTATAACGTGATAGGGCAGGTATGCTGGTTATATTGTGGGTTAGCGGACTCAGGTCCATGAGGACCTGAGTCCGCCTGAATTTCGGGAGATTTTCGGGAGGAAATTTGTCCCGGGAGGTTTTCGGGAGAGTCGCTGAATTTCGGGAGTCTCTCAGAAAATCCGGGAGGGTTGGCAAGTATGATATATATATATATATATATATATATATATATATATATATATATATATATATATATATATATATATATATATATATATATATATATATATATATATCCTGAAAATATGCAAACAAAACTGTGTTTAGATAATTGATACTTCAAACTTACATAAATAAATATTAAGGAATATATAACATATCTTGGCTTCTGAGAGCTTCAAAATGTAATGAATAAAATGCTAAAGTTGTTGATAAACAAGCAATTATTTTAATAATTAAATATGGTCATTTTAAATGAATTATTATGATCATTTAAAAAAAATTATTTCAAATATGTTTATTTTAATGTATAATTCTATGGCTGTATGTAATAAGGAGTCAGAAAAAATACAATTAAAAATATAATTAATTTTGATGTTTTTAGCAAAATATAGTAAAAATTTATTTATTTATTTATTTTTTAATTAATTAATAAATATATTTATTTTTAGGTAAGATAAACATAATATTACAATTTATCTCTTGTCTGGATGATTTAGTTCTTGTCACCCTGTTGTCCTCCCTTCGTGAAAAAGGCTGTCCTCACTCAGGTCCGCATGGAGCTGGGGGGGGCGTGGCCTCCAGCTCCGGCTGAAAATCGGGAGATTTTCGGGAGAATATTTGTCCCGGGAGGTTTTCGGGAGAGGCGCTGAATTTCGGGAGTCTCCCGGAAAATTCGGGAGGGTTGGCAAGTATACACATGTTATTCTTCAGACTTGAAGCCACAGCGCCCCTGCTGGTTGCAGCCAGGTAGTGTGTTCCATTCGCGATAATAATCCCTCGGCTATTTGTTAGGATTTAAGTTGCAGGGAAAATTGGAGTTATAAATGTCAGAAAAATTGTATGTAAATTATCACTGGTAGAGGATGGAGGCAGGCTCGGAGGTCCGGTAACACTCAACATATAATCGCTTCACATAGTCACACCACACGGATTTGGATTAATTACACACATCATTCTTTTGTATTACGAATGATGTGTGCCGTCTCCTTCTCCACTGTACCGTTGCATAATGTGTCTTTGTGAAACAAATGTTCATAAAGATGCGCCAATATTATCTTGTCATGTGACACATCATGAGTTAGTTAACTGATTTGGCTTTTATTTTGGACCAAAACCTATTCCACAGGGACACCCTTTTGGCTGAAAGGCCTTTTGAATGATTGTTAAGATAATGGGTGGATGTTTACTGGTTTTTCAAATTAAATTATTTCATTTTGTTACCAAAGAAAATAAAATTACCTTTTTTTTTTTTTTTTTTTTTAGCAAAATCTAGCATAAATATCACGTAGATTTTTGGTTTATCGACGCACAAAAATCTGCAAAGACAAATAAGGTTTTTCTTTGCCACAGAAAGACTGCATAGTTAACAAACCTGCACTACCACAAGCTAATGCCACAAAATGTTGTCTGTACTGTAAAATTCAAATTTGAATGACAATAAAGGAAGTCTAAGTCTAAACGTAGTGAACCAAAAAAAACACACTTTGAAAATATAGCACAAACAGACTGGAAAATTTTGGCTGACATTCTTCCACTGAGGTAGAGGTGACACAGATGGCGGCCAATGAGGTCGCTGTGAAATAGTTCCCTCCCATTTGGTATGATGTGGTTCATGTCAATAATCTTAAGATGCTGTCTAGATGGTCTGATGTTCACTTGGTCAAACGAGAGGAGAAAATGTGGATCGTGCTTCATCTGCTGCTCCTGCTCCAAAGCGGAGGCAAGTCCATGCTCAGTTCCAATGGAGACATGTTCATACTGTACATGACTCTTATTAATATGTCTTCTTTTCCTCTTCTTCTCTTCAGCATGTACAGGTGCTTACACCTTTTCCACACAGACTGTTGGACTTGGACAAAATGCCTCTTTAACATGTGTCCTGGAGAAAAATTCAGAGTATGAATATTTATTTTGGCTCCGACTTGTTTCCGGAACCTTTCCTGAAGCTTTAGTCACACTGTCATATGTAGGCTTCGGTTCTGATAAACATGGAACATTAAAGACTGGACCTCGCATCACAGCCAAAAAAGAACGAGAAACTTTTGATCTACAAATGGATCAAGTGGAGAAAAGTGATACAGCAATCAACTATTGTTTAAAAATACATTTAGGTAAATGGATGTTTTTGAATGGGATATTTCTTCAAGTTACAGGTAAATATAACAGAGACAATACAACAATTGTTCATACTTTCAGTGTTACATACCGTCTGATAACGATGGTAACTTGACTGGTCACAGAGTGCTGAACATTTTCAAATTGTCTTGCACTCTTCTCAGAACCAGAACCCTCCGTGTCTGTTGTCTCTGAAGTCCAACCTGGACCACCCGTGAAGTTCCATTGCTCAGTCCTCTCCCACTCTGGGAATGAAACCTGTCAGGATGGACCCAAAGTGTCCTGGTTCAGAACTGGACCAGGCAGCGTCCATCCCAGCTTTGTTTTCACTCATGACGAATGCAAGAAGATCAAGGATAACTCCACGCAGAATTGCTTCCACACTTTCTCAAAGACCCTCAGCTCCTCTGATGCTGGACTTTACATGTGTGCTCTGGTCACATGTGGGAGGATTTTCATGGGAAATCCAATAAAAGTTAAGGGTGAGAATTTATTAATCTGTATTGACTTATTCATCATTAATGTTTGTTGCTATGAATACTGACAGTTTGTTTTTTTAATCACAATCGTTCAGATTCCAGCAACTGTGATTCAAACAAGTATGTTATCTTTGTTTTGAGTGCTTCTTTGGTCTTAAACTTCATTAAAAAAAACGGTTTTTGCTGCAAAGGTAAGAAAAGAGCGCATTATCTATCATCATTAGGTTGTTGCTTTCTTATTTGTCTTCAATTTTTCAGCTGGTCCACAAACACTCGATGAAACGTTCAGTCACATCCAGCAGGTAAAAAGAAGTTTGTAGAAACTTTTTGTGCATCTTTGCTTGGTTTTCAGCTTCTTCTCATGTCTCACATGACTTGTTTCCTTAGAGAGACGAGGACTCTTTGGTTTATTCCATGCCATCGTCTCCAGGAAAACTGACAAGGCGAGGCAGACAAATACGAGGGCAGCAGAAGAATTCAGCACGTACACTGACGTGTGTCATCATGACTCAATCCTCACCACACACCATTAAAATGTGTTCTGATACACATTCTGTTAATAATACACATTCTCATACTTTTTTTCCCTGTAAGAACATGAAAATGGAGACACAGAGATGAGGTAGGAATAAATAAGCTCTGCTTCTTCCTGCTCCTTTTCAGACTTGTTGATTTTATGTGAGTGTAAATGTGATGTTCTTCAATGTAACTTGTTTAAATAAATATTCCCAATACTGCAAAAAAGCTTTGGAAATTATCTTAAAAGTTTTATTGTCCTTTTTAGGGCACTCATTGAAATACTTGGAAATCTAAATTATCAAGGCAATGTTTTTTTTTTTTCATCTTTATAAAAACATTATTGTTGCCAGGCTTGTTCTTTGCCATATGTTGGAACCACGACCAAGAGGACCTTTTGATTTATTGTGATGTTCAAGTAACCTGAAGCAAGTAACAACAAATGTAATGTGGTGAAAGATGTGAGTAGTAGGTCTAGCCATGAAAACTAATGAAAAATGTTGTACTTTTGTGCTGACTGCCAAGATAAATATCCACCATGTTTATTTCTAACATCACTATCCAACATTCATGTGTATGCTGATGATAATGCAACACTTCTTACTGCAAACTGTAAATAAAAATTATTGGACATGTTTCAGTATTCTTGCTGTATGGAGTCGTTGCAACAATCGTGTATGAAGTTGAAACACACTTGTACAGGAAGAAAAAGTCCCTCTTAGTTTACACTTTTTTTTATTTTAAAGATCAACCTCATCAAGTTTGTTTGAGAGACTTTTAAGTGTGTGTGACAGAGAAAGAGTTACGGAGTGAGACACAAAGGGCCTGATCTACTGAAGGTGTAGCTTAACTACATTTTCCAGTAATTTGGCAGTAGCTTAGCTACTTTTTTAACAAGTAGCGTTTCTTGTAGCTTCTCTGCTTTTAGACCCATGTAGTGTTGTATATTTGTTGGTCGTCTGATGAGTGATGAGCCAAGAAGACGCCAACAAGGAATCCTCAAACAAAAAGCTTTATTTGTTTCATCGAGTCTCAGACTGAAACTGCAGCTTCCAGGAGAAAGAGTATGGGCCTGATTACTCTTCTGATGTCCTCTCGGACCACTGTCCTTAAATACTTTTTGCACAATGACCCCCACTCTTTGTAACTCTAGCCTTGAAGTGGGCCAGTGTGGACAAAGCTCAGTTTGTTGTTTGGTCAGACAATCTTTCCCTGACATTATTCCTCTGATCAGTTTGAGTCGGGTGACCTCCGACCCCTATCCTCTACTCCTACCTGTGGGGGCTTCCCGCCAGTTGTTTCTAATGTATTTACACTTCCTCCAAACCTGCATTCCTTCAAGATTCCAAATGTCATGGGGGCAAGAGCCACACCTCTCAAGAGAGCTTGTGATAGGCATCTGCACCCGAATCTAACTCAGGGCATATTTCCTTAGTAGAATAATCCTGTAAAGGATGCTGTGACCAAATACAAACACATGCTAGTTCACAATCATATAAGAAAATGGTACACGGTATAATGTACCACAGTAGCTTACATCAAAGCTACAAGCTACAAATAGAGAAAAATGACTGCGAATCCAGGCCAAAAAAATGACGGAGAAAATATAATGACCTGGATGAAGATACAGATAACATACAGAGATCATCTATATGAATGGTTGGTGTTCGTATGATGCGTCACAATTGGTTAAGGTTAGGGTGAAACATTACGGACTGGCTAATCAGAAGCAAGATAAGGCGGGTCATCAAAACCAGGAAGCAAAATCATAACAGACACGCACTCATGTCACATGACGACGAAAGAACGAGGAATCGTCAAAAAAAGAAGATTTATTTGTTTTATCGAGCCTCAGACTGGAACTGCAGCTTCCAGGAGAAAGAGTATGGGCCTGATTACTCTTCTGATGCCTTCTTGGATCACTGTCCTTAAATACCTTTTACACGAAGATCCCCAGTAGTCGTAACTCTAGACTTTAAGCCGGCCAGTCTGGACTAAGCTCAGTTTGTTGTTTGGCCAGTCAATCTTTCCCTGACATTATTACTCTGATCAGTTTGAGTCGGGTGGACTCCGACCCATATCCTCTACTCCTACCTGTGGGGGATTCCCGCCAGATGTTGCTAATGTATTTGCACTTCTTCCAAACCTGCATTCCTTTAAGATTCCAATTGTCATGGGGGCAAGAGCCACCACTCTCAAGAGAGCTTGTGATAGACATCTGCACCCGAATCTAACTAAGGGCATATTTCCTTAGTAGAATAATCCTCTAAAGGATGCTGTGACCAAATACAAACACATGCTAGTTCACAATCATATAAGAAAATGGTACACGGTATAATTTACCCCAATAGCTTACATCAAAGCTACAAGCTACAAAGAGAGAAAAATGACTGCGAATCCAGGCCAATGAAAAAATATGGAGAAAATACAATGGCTTGGATGACTGAGAACAACCATACATACGGAGAACATCCATGATGTTTGGTTGGTGTTCGTATGATGAGTCCCATTTGGCTAAAGTTAGGGTGAAACACATACTTGCCAACCTTGAGACCTCCGATTTCGGGAGGTGGGGGTTGGGGGGCTTGGTTGGGGGCGAGGCTAAGAGGGGAGGAGTATATTTACAGCTAGAATTCACCAAGTCAAGTATTTCATATATATATATATATATATATACATATATATATATATATATATATATATATATATATATGTATATATATATATATATATATATATATATATATAAGAAATATTTGACTTTTAGTGAGTTCTAGCTATATATATATTTATTACATGTATATATATATATATATATATATATATATATATATATATATATATATATATATATATATATATAAATATATATATATATAAAATATATATATTAATATATAAATAAAAGAAATACTTGAATTTCAGTGTTCATTTATTTACACATATACACACACATAACACTCATCTACTCATTGTTGAGTTAAGGGTTGAATTGTCCATCCTTGTTCTATTCTCTGTCACTATTTTTCTAACCATGCTGAACACCCTTTCGCAGGTACCCAGAAAGGTTTCGAGTACCACCAAAAAAACCGGAATCTCTGAAGACAGTATACAAATCTGTGTTAAAGGTGTACAAATCCTGTTTGTATAACAAGCATGTTATTGTTTACAAATGAGGGTTAAGAGTTCAGTACTAAAAAAAAAAAAGAATGTGGCTTAAGTACAGTTTTGTAGGAATGCAATGTGATCTATGTTTGTCTGTTGCCATCTCCTGTTGAATGTTGGCTATAGCGTACTGGGGTTACTTTTTGGTTGGCCAACGATTTACGTGGTGTTGCGCACCTGACGTCAAGTATGAGTCTGTTCTGAAGTCTACAGTAAAGAGACGTACTTCATAACCTCGCCTGGTTATTGCCTCCAACTCAATATATTACAACAACATTGCTGTTTACGGCAGACGAACTGCTTTACAGTAGAATAAAACATGACTGCTGTTGTTGTGTGTTGTTACCGCGCTGGGATGACATTAATGAAACTGCCTAACAATAAACCCACATAAGAAACCAAGAACTCGCCCTCGATCATTCTACAGTTATAACGTGTTTGGGCAGGCTGTTTATATTGTGGGAAAGCGGACGTGAATACAGGCTGTTGACACGTCACTCAGGTCTGCATGAAGCTGGAGGGGGCGTGGCTTCCAGCTCCGCCTGAATTTCGGGAGATTTTCGGGAGAAAATTTGTCTCGGGAGGTTTTCGGGAGAGGCGCTGAATTTCGGGAGTCTCCCGTAAAATCCGGGAGGGTTGGCAAGTATGGTGAAACATTACGGACTGGACAATCAGAAGCAAGATAAGGCGGGTCATCGAAACCAGGAAGCAAAATCATAACAGACACACACTCATGTCACATGACGACGAAGCAGTCGGAGACAGAGGGACGCTTCAAGCTGACCACTCAAAAAAAAAAAGTCAGGTGACCTCCGACCTATATCCTCTACTCCTACCTGTGGGGGCTTCCTGCCAGATGTTGCTCATGTCTTTACACTTCCTCCAAACCTGCATTCCTCTAGGATTCCAATTGCCTTACACCGCTCTCTAGAGAGCTTGTGATGGACATCTGCACCCGTAGCTAACTAAGGGCATATTTCCTTAGTAGAATAATCCTAAGGATTCTGTGACCAAATACAAACACATGCTAGTTCAAAATCATCCAGTCCATTTGTACACTCTCAGTCACATTAACTATAATATTATACATGTGGGCCCATAGATATAAATGTTGTTAAATGTAGCTTTGATGTAACGAGTTACTTCTGCCGTGTAACTTGTAGTGTAGCTTACTACAACTCTCTAGTGATAGCTTCCCCTGGAGCTTAGCTACATTTAATCGAGAGTAACTTGTATTTAAGCTTACTACATTTTCCAAGTGGCTTCACTGGTCCTTGGGAGTATTCAGACAAATGTATGCGTGTCTCACTCTGTAACTCTTTCTCTGTCACACACACTTAAAAGTCTCTCAAACAAACACTGTTGAAGTTAAAACTTGTTGTGGTTAACCTTTAAAATAAAAATAAAAAGTGTGAACTAAGAATAACTTTTTCTTCCTGTCCAAGTGTGCTTCAACTTCATGCACGATTGTTGCAACGACTTTCAGCAAGTAATACTGAAACATGTCCAATACTTTTTATTTACAGTTTGGATTAAGAAGTGTTGCATTATCATCAGCATACACATGAATGTTGGATAGTGACGTTAGAAATAAACATGGTGAATATTTATCTTGACAGTCAGCACAAAAGTACAACGTTTTTCATTAGTTTTCATGGATAGACATACTACTCACATCTTTC
This sequence comes from Nerophis lumbriciformis, assembly GCF_033978685.3. Classification (NCBI taxonomy): domain Eukaryota; kingdom Metazoa; phylum Chordata; class Actinopteri; order Syngnathiformes; family Syngnathidae; genus Nerophis; species Nerophis lumbriciformis. Next base: position 22,370,028 of record NC_084563.2, on the reverse strand, counting down.
ACCACATTACGTTTGCTGTAACTTGCTTCAGGTTACTTTGAAATCTTTAAGTATTGGGAATAGTTCAGTTAATTTAGACATTAACTGAACATCACATTTACACTCACATACAATCAACCTGATTCCTACCTCTTCTTTGTATCTCCATTATCATTTTATTACAGGAAAAAAGTGCAAGAGTAATATAATGTGTATAAGAACACATTTTAATTTTGTTTCGTGAGAACTGAGTCACAAAGATAGACATCGGCGTACGTGCTGAATTCCTCTGCTGCCTTCGTATTTGTCTGCCTCGCTTTGCCAGTTTTCCTGGAGACAATGGTCGGCATGGAATAAACCAAAGAGTCCTCGTATCTCTGAAGAAACAAGTCATGTGAGACATGAGAAGAAGCTGAAAACCAAGCAAAGATGCACAGAACATTTCTACAAACTTCCCTTTACCTGCTGGACGCGACTGAATGTTTCATCGAGTGTTTGTGAACCAGCTGAAAAATTGAAGAAAAAGTATAAAAGAACAACCCAGTGATGATTGATAATGTGCTTTTTTTCTTACCTTTGCAGCAAAAACATTGTTTTGTCCTGATCTTGTTGATGAGGAAGGCTGACATGATGAAACTTAAGGCCAAAGCAACACTCAAGACAAAGATAACATAATTGTTTGAATCACAGTTGCAACCATCTGGATGGTTATGATAAAAAAAACAGTCAATATTTTTGGCAACAAATACTTATGTTAAATCCATCAATACTAATGATTTAATATTTACCTTGGGTGTTGTTGACTTTTATTGGATTTCCCATGAAAATCCTCCCACATGTGACCACAGCACACAAGTAAGTTCCAGCATCAGAGGAGTTGACGTTCTTTGAGAAAGTGTGGACACATTTCTGTGTGGACTTATCTTTGATCTTTTTGCATTCGTCATGAGCGTAAACAAAGCTGGGATGGACACTTTCTGGTCCAGTTCTGAACCAGGACACTTTGGGTCCATCCTAACAGGTTTCATTCCCAGAGTGGGAGAGGACTGAGCACTGCAACTTCACAGACGGTCCTGGTTGGACTTCAGAGACAACAGACACGGAGGGTTCTGGTTCTGGGAAGAGTGCAAGACAAATTGAAGTCTTTCAGCACTCTGTGACTTTGAATCCACAGATCGACATTCACTTCTGTTGAAATCTTGAAGGTAAAAAATACTGTGATGTGTTAATGAAGAGGTTACATTTCTTGTAGTGCATGTAAAAACATGTTCATCACAATAAAATATTTATTGATTTGGACATTTGTAAGCTGAATTATTGGAAGAGTAGTCAAGTTAACATTGTTATCTATAAACAGATGTTATGTAACAATTAAAATATGTAAAATTGTTCATTTAAACTATTTTCTAATTATTTGTTGTCATATTTACCTGTGACCTGAAGGAATGTTCCTTTCAAAAACATCATGGTATTCATATATTGTTGTACATTTAAACAATAGTAGATCGCCGAATCACTTTTCTCTACTTGACTAATTTGCAGAACAAATTTTCCTTGCTCTTTTTTGGCTGTGATGCGACGTCCAGTATTCGATGTTTCATGTTCAGCAGAGCTGTAAGATGCCATTGCAGCTAAAATGTCAGGAAAGGTTCCAGAAACAAATCGGATCCAAAATAAGACGTTCTGAGTTCGAATATCCTCGTAGGAACATGTCTGAGAGACATTTTGTCCAGGTCCAACAGTCAGAGTGGAAAAGTTGTAAGCACCTGTACATGCTGAAAAGGAAAAAGAAGACATATTAATAAGAGTCATGTACAGTATGAACATGTCTCCATTGGAACTGAGCATGGACTTGCCTCCACTTTGGAGCAGGAGCAGCAGATGAAGCACGATCCACATTTTCTCTTCTCGTTGGACCAAGTGAACATCAGACCATCTAGACAGCATCTTAAGATTATTGACATGAATCACATCATACCAAATGGGAGGGAACTATATTGCTGCTATCTCATTGGCTCATCAGTGCCGCCCCTACCTCAGTGGAAATATATCCACCCAAACGTCTCTTTGTATCTTTTTCTCACATTGGTTCTATTTGTTTACTACTTTTAATAACTATGCAGTATTTTTGTAGCAAAGGAAACTTTTTTGTCCCTGTAGATGTTATGAATATAAATATATCATTATTCTATAGTCTCTGTGCTAGATTTTGCTAAAATTAGATTGAATTTATTTCATTTTCAATGGCAACCAAAAAACATGTTTTTAGTGTCCTTCCATGCCGAATGGAAATACTATTGCATTTCCATTCACTTCCAGAATATTTTGGTTGGCTGTTGTGATGGTGCATCTGGAATTATTCAAAATTGCATGTAATAATGCATGAAAACGAATAGTGCAAGACATTTTCCATATAAGATATATTTTACTAATACAACAAAAAAATATCAAACAAATAATTTAAATACGTTTTAATCAGCCTATTAAGTCATCCAGCAGCTTTTAAATTATAATAGGCTGTTGCTTGAATAGGCAATGTCTAATATTTTTATTTTTGACAGTACGGCTTCCTCCCGCCTCCAAAGACATGCACCTGGGGATAGGTTGACTGGCAACACTAAATTGGCCCTGGTGTGTGAATTTCCGAGAGGGACAAGCGGTAGAAAATGGATGGATATGTTGACACAAGCGCAAAAGACGGAGGATTTTATCTTTACTTGTTTGTCTTTGCAGCACGATTGCCTCCTTTCTCACGCCCATTTGCACTCACATTTTAAACGTGCAAAGTAAAAACGCAAAACAGAACAGTTTGAGTCTTGATAAATCACACCGCGTGTTGTAAATGATTCCATTTGCATCTCCTCCTTCCAGTATTGTGGGCGTTGTGATCATCAGCAAATATTCTGCATATTCATGAAGACAAACACGTCAAATGGTCATTTAAGAGACACAATCCTGTACGCTGCAGTTTAGTAGATCAGCTTTGTGTGTGTTATCACCTTTTCACCTGTTTTAATACACGCACACTTCTAGTAGATCAGTCTCACCATGTAACTCTTCCTTAAAAGTTGACTTGCATAAATAAATGAGCTACTCCCTCAAACAAACACTGTTGAAGTTGAAACTTGTTGTGGTTAACCTTTGAAATAAAAAAAAGTGTGAACTCAGACGGAGTTTTTCTTCCTGTCCAAGTGTGCGACAACTTCATACACGATTGCTGCAACGACTGCACACAGGAAGAATACTAAAACATGTTCAGTACTTTTTATTTACAGTTTGAAGTAAGAAGTGTTGCATTATCATCAGCATAAACTTGTAGGTTAATTAGTGACGTTAGAAATGAACATGGTGGATATTTATTTTGGCAGTCAGCACAAAAGTACAACGTTTTTCATTAGTTTTCATTGATAGGCTTCCTACTTGCATCTTTTACCACATTACATTTGCTGTTACTTGCTTCAGGTTACTTTATAAATCATGAGAATGTGAAACATTTTTTTTAAAAGTTTTGCAAAAAAAAAAAAAAACCATCAATTGTACATAAATATTTACAGCCTTTGCCATGAAGCTCAAAAGTGACCTCAGGTGCATCCTGGTTTAACTGATCATCCTTGAGATGTTCCTGCAGCTTAATTGGAGCCCACCTGTGATAAATTCAGTTGGTTGGACATGATTTGCAGTGTTGGGTTAGTTACTGAAAACCAGTAACTAGTTACAGTTACTAGTTACTTTATTTCAAAAGTAACTCAGTTACTAAGTCAGTTACTTAAACCAAAAAGTAACGCGTTACTGTGAAAAGTAACTATTTAGTTACTTATATATATATATATATATATATATTTTTTTTTTTAAGGCCCCATTTAATGCCCTTTTAGCCTTCATTTTAGTACTGTTATTGCACTGGAGAATAATACAATCTGTTGATCAACTTGACATGCATTTGCATCACTGAACTCTGCTAAGCAATGTGGTCTACATACAACACGCAAAGACAAAGATATGTTTTAAAGGGCCAATTTGTTTCAGACCAGAACAAATTGACAAAACTATTTTAAATAGCTGCAACTTAACATACATAAGTAACAAACAGCATAATTACAACATAGCTGTAAAACAAGAAAGGCACACACTACATACATAAAGCCTAACCAGGCGTTTTCTCAAGGAATTCTGAAATAAAATCATGTCTGAAGCCCAGAACACTCTACACATTTCCCCACTTAGTTTAGAGAAAAGGAAATATTAGCCTGGCCCACTAGTATCCCTCTTTAGGTTTGTGAACTTTATAGTCTAAACATTTAGAGTGATGTGATAATCAAACACTCTAAAAGTCTAAAATGAAAGAGTATATAAGAGAATTGACAGAGTGTGTGTACCTTCAGTGTGCAGTGCCTCATTAAAATCCAGCCCCTGTTGGAGGTGGAAGTGAAGTGTGTGTCTCTTCACTAGCTTCGTCGAAGCATGTTGTTTTTGTCGCTGTTTCAGCATATTTGAAACTTACATTCAACTAAAATGTTCTTTTCTTTGTGGTCGATAAAAGAAACGTACTGAAAATATCTCCATTTTAAGAAACTCGGCTTCGGGGTTCGCCATGACGTCTTGATAGTAGACACAGACAGGCCCCCTCCCACACACACACACTCACACACACACACACACGTACACACAGACAGCGCGCGGCGCGCCTCTTTTTTGTCGCCTCTTCAGCAGCGCTTCAACACTCAGATCTTCTCAGTTTCTAGCCGATACTACATAAAAAATAACACAAAATAACGCAGTAACGCATCATGTAGTAACGGTAACGGAGTTACTGAATATAAAAAATAACGCGTTAGATTACTAGTTACCGCCGATAGTAACGGCGTTACAGTAACGCGTTACTTTGTAACGCGTTAGTCCCAACACTGATGATTTGTAAATGCACACACCTGTCTGTATAGAAGGTCTCATGTTTGTCAATACATGGCAGTGCACAAACCAAGCATGAAGTCGAATGAATTGTTTGTAGACCTTCGACACAGGATTGTCTCGAGGCACAAATCTGGAGAAGTGTACAAAAAATATAATTTCTGCATTGAAGGTCCCAATGAGCACAATGGCCTCCACCATTTGTAATCAGAAGAAGTTTGGAACCACCAGGACTCTATTCTCAGAGCTGGCTTAACTGAGCGATCAAAAGAAGAAGGGCTTTAGTCAGGGAAGTGACCAAGAACCCCCATTGTCACTTCTATCGGACCTACATAATCTTTCTGTGGAGTGATAAGAACCTTCCAGAAGGACAACCATCTCTGCAGCAAACCACCAATAAGGCCAAACGGAAGCCATTTCTTTTCAAGACTTTTGCTAAAATGCACCTGAAACAATCGCAGACCATCAGAAACTAAATTCTCCGTTCTGATGAGACAGAAATTGAACTCTTTGGCGTGAATATTAGGCATCATGTTTGGAGGAAACCAGGTGCTGCTCATCACCAGGCATGTACCATCCCGACAGTGAAGCATGGTGGTGGCAGAATCATGATATGGGGATGTTTTTCAGCGGCAGAAACTGGGAGATTAATCAAGATAGAGGGAAAGATGAATGTACAGAGACATCTTGGATGCAAATGTGCTCCAGAGCACTCTTGAAATCAGATTGGAGCAACAGTTCATCATTCAGCAGGACAACGGCGCTTAGCACTTTGCCAAAATATCAAAAGAATGGCTTCAGAACAACTCTGTAAACGTCCTTCGGCGGCCCAGCCAGAACCCAGACTTAAATCTGATTGAACATCTCTGGAGGGATCTGAAATGGGCTGCACATCATCTACCAACTAAACATTCAGTACAGACACAAACACATACTACCATTTTACCATATTTTCTGTGTTTAGTAAAAAAATAAAAGCTTAATTGGATCAATTACAGTAATACATTTCATACCATGTCTTTGCAGTGGAACTTCTGACGGCTAACAACTAAAAGGTCTTACAGTTTTAATAATTTTTGGTCCGTCTTCAACTAAGGATTTTCATAGACAAATCTGATTTGTTAGATTTTGCCCAGAGTCAGTGATTAGTCGAATCTATGATATTGTGTTTTTTAAGGGAGACATAAACAGATTGCGATTAAAGTACCACATATTGACTGGTCACTAGGTTTCAGTAACGTCACATGAATGTAGATCTAGGCGTTAGGGTGATTCTTCCAAAGTAAATAATAAAAATATATATACTAGGAATATAGTCTTTCATTAAGCAAACAAAAGTGAGGTCTTAAAAAGGCTAAACCACTTCAAAAATAACAAATCAATAAGGCAGAGATTGAACGGTGTGAATGGTGCAGCGTTGAGAAGACGTATAAGTTGTGAAAGAAGTTCCCTTATACAACCTTCCAGAAAGATCTCTACCTTAGTCAGGGGAGAGTTACACCTCTGGGGGAGGAAGCACTTAAATGCCCGTTTTGTGTTAAAATGCAATAATGGGAAAAATTCTAAATACTTATTTTTTTCAGTTTAAAATGACAAATGCACATTATTCAAACATATGTATTTACTTTTTTTTGCAAAACCTATCCCAATGGAAGGGTCATCCTCTAAAATGAGTTTTGGATATAAGCAGTGTTGGGACTAACGCGTTACAAAGTAACGCGTTACTGTAACGCCGTTAGCTTCGGCAGTAACTAGTAATCTAACGCGTTATTTTTTATATTCAGTAACTCAGTTACCGTTACTACATTATGCGTTACTGCGTTATTTTACGTTACTTTTTATGTAGTATAAAGTGTGTTTTATCGGAGCGCTGCTGTGTCAAAAGCCGGAGGAGAGAGACACACGCTCTGTGTGTGTCTGGGTGTGAGTGTGAGTGTGGGGAGGGAGGAGAGGGGAGGGGGTGTTTGATAATGGCGGAGCCAGAAGTCGAGTTTGCTAACATGGAGATATTTTCACCACTTTTCTTTTGTCGAGCACAAAGAAAATAACATTTTAGTTAAATGTAAATTGTGCTTTGGATCAAAGATCCCATCTACTGCCCAAAACAGCAATTCAAATCTGCTGAAACAGCTACATAAGCAACAAGCTTTGACGAAGCTAGTAAAGAGAGATAGAGACTCCAATGACACTTCACCTCCACCACCACCACTTAAGGATTAACTCTGCCTCTGCTCATCATTCTGCACTGAAGGTACACACACTCTGTCAATCAATGTTCCCTCTAATTGTTCATGTGTGTGAGCAAAGGCAAAAAGTCCCTGAGCATTGAGTGGAGCCCATGTGAGCAACATCACACGTGCACACTGTGGCTATACCAGCAGCACACCTGTCCCAAACCTGACTAAATAACAAGTTCCATCTCCATCCATCCATCCATTTTCTACCGCTTGTCCCTTTCGGGGTCGCTGGAGCCTATCTCAGCTGCATTCGGGCGGAAGGCTGTGTACACCCTGGACAAGTCCCCACCCATCGCAGGGCCAACACAGATAGACAGACAACATTCTCTTATTATTATAATCAAATGACAGCAGTCATTTCCATTTCTAATATAAGTGTTTAGGCCCACTTACAATGACAATAACAACAAATATTGTTTTTCATGAGCTGTGTACTTGTATTGTTTGTCTGGGTGGAGGTCCTGCTTTGGAAATAATGTGTACCCCTTTCAGACATTGCATTTAGTTGCCATTAAAACAGTCACATGTTGCACAATGAGATGTAAGCAGGGGATCATGTGTACATTCCTGCAACTTCCTGTTTGTAAAAAATATATTTTTATTAGTATGTATTTAATATACTAACAGCATTTAATGATTAATATTTATAAATGAATATTCCTAATAAATGACACTAGAATAAGCACACATTTGATTCGTAAATCATAGAGTAACCACCTGGAATTACACTGTATGTGTGGTGTTGGAGTTGTCCGACTTTTTGTGTGGCTGTAAACGCATCACTGGCTAAGTGCCATATGTGCATGTGTTGGTGCAAGTGAGAAAGAGCGAGCGGCTGCTGTTGATATAACAGTGATGTGTTTATGGCCGACAATAAAGAGTTTTGCTCAGTAAAGTGATGGATGGAATTCATGTCCTCAAACCGTCTCGACAGACGTTACAATATTTGAACAATGATGACGAAAACGGTTTTCTCTGTCGGGTCAAAAATTGTTATGCGCTTATTTTTTTTATTTGATTTTGTGCGTGGCATAGATTTGCCGTGCGCAGAGGACGCTTGAGCAGTGCGCAATTGCACAGGCGCACACTTTAGAGGGAACGTTGCTGTCAATTCTCTTATATACTCTTTCATTCTAGACGTCTAGAGTTTTTGATTATCACATCACTCTAAATGCATAGACTATAAAGTTCACAAACATAAAGAGGGATGCTACTGGGCCAGACCAATCTTTCCTTATCTCTAAACTAAAACTGGGGAAATGTGTAGTGTTCTGGGCTTCAGACATGGTTTATGTGTCAGAATTTCTTGAGGAAAAAATGCCTGATTAGACTTTGTGTATGTAGTGTGTGCCTTTCTTGCTTTACAGCTATGTTGTTATTATGCTGTTTGTTACTTATCTATGTTATGTTGCAGCTATTTAAAATAGTTTTGTCGATTTGTTCTGGCCAGAAACAAATTGGCCTTTGTAATATATCTTTGTCTTTGTGTGTTGTATGTAGACCACATTGCTTAGCAGAGTTGAGTGATGCAAATGCATGTCAAGTTGATCAACACATTGTATTATTCTCCAGTGCAATAACAGTACTGAAATGAAGGCTAAAAGGGCATTAATGTGAGCTTTAAAAAAAAAAGAAGAAAAAAAGAAGTAACAAAATAGTTACTTTTCACAGTAACGCATTACTTTTTGGTGTAAGTAACTGAGTTACTTTTGAAATGAAGAAACTAGTAACTGTAACTAGTTACTGGTTTTCAGTAACTAACCCAAAACTGGATATAAGTGAGAATTACTGGTTACCAAAAACTTTTTTGTTAATGTCAATGAAAATTAAACAAATTAACTCATGTTTTAGCAAAATCCAGTACAGATGCTTCTTAATTTATTAGTTTATTGATGTGCTCAAATCTGCAAAGACAAAACAATAATTGCTTGCATAGTTATTACAAGTAAAATGGTTAATGGTCCGTATTTATATAGCTTTTTACAAAATCTGGAATGATACCAAACGCGGTTTACATTATACATTTTAAAGGGCTTTATAAATAAAGTTGGTATGGTATGGTATCACATTCAGCATTCCCACCCGAGTAAACACAAATAACCACTGTGAGAAGATGAAACAAAGAGACCGGAAAGTTTGGGTGGACATATTTCCACTGAGGTAGGGGCGGCACTGATGAGCCAATGAGATAGCAGCAAAATAGTTCCCTCCCATTTGGTATGATGTGGTTCCTGTTAATAACGTTAAGATGCTGTCTAGATGGTCTGATGTTCACTTGGTCAAACGAGAAGAGAAAATGTGGATCGTGCTTCATCTGCTGCTCCTGCTCCAAAGTGGAGGCAAGTCCATGCTCAGTTCCAATGGAGACATGTTCATACTGTACATGACTCTTATTAATATGTCTTCTTTTTCTTCTTCAGCATGTACAGGTGCTTACAACTTTTCCTCTCTGACTGTTGGACCTGGACAAAATGTCTCTCTTACATGTTCTTACGAGCATACTGGAGCTATGAAGTACTTATTTTGGATCTGATTGGTTTCTGCAAACATTCCTGAATTTTTAGCTAAAATAACATCTTCCATTTCAAGCTATGTTGAACATGGAACATCAAATACTGGACATCGCATCACAGCCACAAAAGAACAAGGACAATTTGTTCTGCAAATTAGTCAAGTAGAGAAAAGGGATATGGCGATCTACTACTGTTTTTCTGTGGATTATGCGAACTTAAGTCAAGACTCGTTTTTGAAAGGAACATTCCTTCAGGTCACAGGTAAATATGATAATAATTACAACACAGTTTGAATCAACCATTTTACACATTTTAATTGTTACATAACATCTGTTTATAGATAATGATGTTAACTTGACTACTCTTCCATTAATTCAAGCTTCAAATTACCAAATGAACAAATATTTTATTGTGATGAACATGTTTTTACATGAACTACAAGAAATGTAACCTCTGCATTAACACATCACAGTATTTTTTACCTTCAAGATTTCAACAGAAGTGAATGTCGATCTGTGGAATCAAAGTCACAGAGTGCTGAAAGACTTCAATTTGTCTTGCACTCTTCCCAGAACCAGAACAATCCGTGTCTGTTGTGTCTGAAGTCCAACCAGACTGCCTGTGAAGTTGCAGTGCTCAGTCCTCTCCCACTCTGGGAATGAAACCTGTCAGGATGGACCCAAAGTGTCCTGGTTCAGAACTGGACCAGAAAGTGTCCATCCCAGCTTTGTTTACGCTGATGACGAATGCAAGAAGATCAAAGATAAGTCCACACAGAAATGTGTCCACACTTTCTCAAAGAACGTCAACTCCTCTGATGCTGGAACTTACTTTTGTGCTGTGGTCACATGTGGGAGGATTTTGATGGGAAATCCAATAAAAGTCAACAATGAAGGTAAGAATTTGTTCATCTGTATCGACAAATTCATCGTTAGTGTTTGTTATAAAATTATTGACATTTTTTTTAATCACAACCATTCAGATTCCAGCAGCAAGTATGCTATCTTTGTCTTGAGTGCTGCTTTGACCTTAAGTTTAATCATGTCAGCCTTCCTCATCAACAAGATCAGGACAAAAAACTGTTTTTGCTGCAAAGGTAAGAAAAAACAATCATCATCAGGTTGTTCTTTTATGCTCTTTCTTCAATTTTTCAGCTGGTCCACAAACACTCGATGAAACGTTCAGTCGCGTCCAGCAGGTAAAAGGAAGTTTGTAGAAAAGTTCTGCACATCTTTGCTTGGTTTTCAGCTTCTTCTCATGTCTCACATGACTTGTTTGCTCAGAGAGACGAGGACTCTTTGGTTTATTCCATACCGACCATCGTCTCCAGGAAAACTGGCAGAGCGAGGCAGACAAATACGAGGGCAGCAGAGGAATTCAGCACGTACGCTGACGTGCGTCTTCAAAACTAAATCCTCACGACACAAAATTAAAATGTGGTTCTAATACACATTCTGTTACTTTTACACATTGTTTGTCAATCTTTTTAGAAAACTCTGGGTATGCGCAGGGTCTTAAAGGCCCTCTTTACACTGCACACTAAATCTGATTTTTTTTTGCTCTCAAGTAACTCACATTGGATTTTAAACGCTCCAAAGTGCTTCAAATCTGATATTTTGACATCAGATTTAGGCCACAACAGTCCAAATCCCATTGGAATCTGATCTTTTCAAATGTGACTTCAGTCCAAACGGCAATGCGACCTGAATGCGACCCATATGTGACTTTTTCGAGCAGCCTGCCAACGGATTTGGATATGTCATCACAACATCCGGTTTCGGTGAGCAAAATCTTTATTCATCCGCCAAATTTTTTATACATCACTAGTCAATAATGTGCAAATAATAGGCTATATGTAATATATGTATAAGTCAATCAATCAATCAATCAATGTATATTTATATAGCCCTAAATCAGAAGTGTCTCAAAGGGCTGCTCAAGCCACAACGACTCCTCGGTTCAAAGCCCACATAAGGGCAAGGAAATACTCACAACCCAGTGGGATGTCAATGTGAATGACTATGAGAAACCTTGGAGAGGACTGCATATGTGGGTAAACCCCCCCCCTCTAGGGGAGACCGAATGCAATGGATGTCGAGGGGGTCTGACATAATATTGTGAAAGTCCAGTCCATAGTGGATCTAACATAACAGTGAGAGTCCAGTCCATAGTGGATCTAACATAACAGTGAGAGTCCAGTCCATAGTGGGGCCAGCAGGAGACCATCCCGAGCGGAGACGGGTCAGCAGCGCAGAGATGTCCCCAACCGATGCACAGCCTTGCGGTCCACCCCGGGTCCCGACTCTGGACAGCCACAAGGAAGAGGGGGACAGAGGAGAAAAGAAAAGAAACGGCAGATCAACTGGTCTAAAAAGGGGCTCTATTTAAAGGCTAGAGTATACAAAGGTACAGAGGTAGCATCTCTAACTGTTACCGGGAGGGCATTCCATAGTACTGGAGCCCCAATAGAAAACGCTCTATAGGCCGCAAACATATATATTTCAACTCCGAAGAAATAGCGATTGTTAAAGGACCGGAATTGACGCTGTGGCGTATTTTTTTACACTTTACCTACATTGCGGAAGTTGTTTACATAAGTGAGTTGAAAAATCAAGCTAACGTAGATCCACGCTGATGTCCGAGTTGCTTCTACTCAACAGTCTTAAAAACATTAGAACCCTCCCAAATATATTACATAATTTATTCCTTAATCCATTATTTTACTTTCATTTATTTTCATGTAAAAAAAAACCACTCGTTTTTAAGGTGTGGTGACTTTTATTTTATTTTGTAGTAGCAGTAATAATAGTGACTTCTTCATTTATTTATGGAATCCGGCTAACTTAATTGTTTTACTTTATCGAACTGCACATGCAAGTGATGTCGAGGCCACATTGGGGCCTCTGCGTGTTTACGCTGAAGTCTGATAAAGATCACATTTGTTTTGCAGTGTAAACAGTCAGCTAGAAAAAGTCAGATTTAAAAAAAAAATCTGATTTTTAACAAATCCGATTTCAAGAAAATTTGATTTTGGCCACTTTGGCCTGCAGTGTAAACATAGTCAAAAAGTCTAAAATGCAATCATTTGAAGTCAGGGTCTTAACAGGCCTTAAATTTCATCCAAATCTTGTAAAAAAAAAGTGTAAAATACGACCATGAAAGGGCTTAAAAATAAAAAACTATTAAAATAAATTTTTAAAGTCTCTGGGGTGAAAATACGGAACAGCCTGAGTGATGAGCTCAAACACTGTTCAAAAATTGAGCATTTTAAGAATTGTACAAATCTAATATTTTGTTTCCAAATAGTGAGGTCTCGGCTTGTTATGATTATGAGTATGAACGACTTTTATGACTTACTTATGATGATATATTGAGAATTGTAAGCACATTATTCTGGGCAAATTGAGTTTTGTGCATCCAGATGAATGTGATCAAATGTGGTTCAGAGGAAACTGGATATTAGTTAAAGTAACTATGTAAAAAAGGGAGTAATTCAAAGAAGTTTATACTTCTTCCCATTACCTTTTTGAGATATGTTCAATTTAATTTAATCACATTTTGTTTTCTTAATTCAATTTTCTTTTCTTTTTTTGTGAAATATTAATATTGCCATTGAGCACAAGACTGTTCACTGGAGATATACATGTACATTATGTACTACATGTATGATGTGGAGCTGACTATGATGTACTCAATAAACAACAACAACAACATTTTTAAACAAATGCTCACATTTCAGAGTTGCTTTAAAAACCTTTTGCGGTCCAGTCAGAATTTATCGAGCACAGTGATGGAACGGTATGTTACAGAAGAGTTCAGCTCGCAGCACAGATTATTAGTGTCAAATAGGTAAGTGCAAGTTTAACGATGTGTGGCTATAAAATCAAGCACTTAGGCCTGGAGACTGTTCCTACAAACATTTGTGAAAGAATGGGCCGTTCTCAGTGATTTCCAGCGTGGAACTGTCATAGGATGCCACCTGTGCAACAAATCCAGTCGTGAAATTCCCTCGCTCCTAAATATTCCAAAGTCCACTGTCGACTTTATTATAAGAAAATGGAAGAGTTTTGGGAACAACAGCAACTCAGCCACCAAGTGGTAGGGCACGTAAACTGACAGAGCGCATAGTGCAAAGAGGTCGCCGACTTTCTGCACAGTCAGTTGCTACAGAGCTCCAAACTTCATGTGACCTTCCAATTGGCCCACATACAGTACGCAGAGAGCTTCATGGAATGGGTTTCCATGGCCGAGCAGCTGCATCTACATCACCAAGTCCAATGCAAAGCGTGGGATGCAGTGGTGTAAAGCACGTCGCCACTGGACTCTAGAGCAGTGGAGACGCCTTCTCTGGAGTGATTAATCACACTTTTCCATCTGGCAATCTGATGGACGAGTCTGGGTTCGGAGGTTGCCAGGAGAATGCTACATTTCGGACTGCATGGTGCCGAGTGTGAAATTTGGTGGAGGAGGAATTATGGTGTGGGAGTTGGGCTTGGCCCCTTAGTTACAGTGAAAGGAACTTTGAATGCTCCAGGATACTAAAACATTTTGGGCAAATTGAGTTATGTGGATCCTGTTGAATGTGATAAAATGTGGTTCAGAGGAAACTGGATATTCGTTAAAGTAACTATGTAAAAAAGGAGGGGATTCAAAAAAAGATTATACTTCTTCCCATTACCCTTTTGAGATTATCTGTGTCAAATGGGTAAGTGGAAGTTCAACGATGTGTGGCTCCAAAACAAACACGTTAATGCATGATTAAAGCCGGTGGATTAGAAACGTATAAAGTGTTTTTACATACACTATGTCACAATTTGGGTTAAAACATGGATGTGGAGCCGTCGTGGAGGGCAGCGTTTGTAAAGTGAATGGAATGATAATGTGAAAGTCAAAAATCCAAAATAAGTCCATTTCAAACGCCACAGACACCTGCAAGACTGTACAAGGATCAACTTAACGCCCCATACGGAGCAATATGTCAGCAAAGGGGTGCCAATTACCGAAGGAGATCCATATGAGATATATACTGGTGAAGTCATACTAGTATCTGATCCATCTTTCCCCGTCTGTCTTTCATTCCTTTCTTGCAGCCTTTGATGTGGACTCGCCACAATCACTCTGTTGCATGTTTTGTGGATTCTATGTAACATGTTTATGTGTGCTTATGGCTATTGCGTTTTTTGACCTTGCCCTCAGTCTGGACCCACTCACCAGGAGACCAGTCTGAGACCGAACTTTTTTTTTTACTCATCCCCCGCCCCCTTCAGCGTTGACCTTTTTCCCACCTTTCTAGCGGTTGGCTGACCCGTCAGCGGTCCTGTTCTGTCTCCCTGTAATGTATGTCTGCTCTTGAATGGGATTGTTCTGAAAATCTGAATTTCCCCTCTGGGATATTAAAGTATTTCTGATTCTGATATATACCTTTGTCTCCAGCAGGTTAGACTACTTTAATGGCCTTCTCACTTGGCTCTCTAAACAAGCTGTAAAGCAGCTGCAGTACATCCAGAATGCTGCTGATTGATTTTAATTATGATTGTTTTTATGATTATTGTTTTTTCTGATTTTAATTTGATTATTTTTTTCTTCTTTTAATTTTCTGTAAAGCATTTTGAATTGCCTTGTGTAAGAATTGTGCTCTATAAATAAAAGTGCTTTGTCTTGCATTGTCACTGCTTTTCATTCATTTGATAACAGCTTCCTAAAGGGGAACTACACTTTCAAAAAAATGTTGCAATCATTATGAAAGATATGAACATACATGTCTTTTGAGGAAGGGGGATTTTAAAGATGGTAAAAAAACGCTTGAAAGATGCGGCTAATACTAGTTACCGTAGTAGCCTTCAAAACCTCTAAAACAACCTCAAAACCCTCCATCAATGTTTTATATACACACTGCAAGTATATATATAACGTAGTAACAGACACCTTCATAGAATATTCATAACAATAATACCTTCGAAACCTACGCCTGCATCCAAGAATGTCATTACACAATAACATTCAAAGTTTTACTTTTTTGGGCCTAATGTGTTACGGCTCAAGCACCTGCTGCCACACATTCAGCTGTGCGCTCTTCTGAGCGTGTCTTGCGTTCCAGTGCCAGAACATAGCTACTTGTACCTGTACTTGTACACGTCTCTAGCTTTCCTCGCCTATGTGCTTCCTCGCTCTCTGTGTTTCCCCTCCTCTGTGCTCATCGTGTCTTGTCCTGTGTCGTCATCCTGCAGCTCCGTGTCATTCCCTGTTTTCGAGGTGTGTCTCGTCTCCCCGGATCACTTCTGGACTTCCTACTGCCTCCCCGGATCTCGACCTCTCGCCTGCCCCCTGGACAACGACGCCTCGCTCCATCCCCTGACCACTGGTAGGGGATGGAGGCAGGCTCGGAGGTCCGGTAGCACTCAACATATAATCGCTTCACATAGTCACACCACACGGATTTGGATTAATTACACACATCATTCTTTTGTATTAAGAATGATGTGTGCCGTCTCCTTCTCCACTGTACCGTTACATAATGTGTCTTTGTGAAACAGATGTTCATAAAGATGCGCCAATGTTATCTTGTCATGTGACATGTCATGAGTTAGTTAACGGATTTTGCTTTTATTTTGGACCAAAACCTATTCCAAAGAGACATCTTTTTGGCTGAAATGCCTTTTGAATGATTGTTAAAATAATGGGTGGATGTTTACTGGTTTTCAAAATTAAAATATTTCATTTTGTTACCAAAGTAAATAAAATTATCTTGTTTTTTTATTTTTTTTTAGCAAAATCTAGCATAAATATCACGTAGATTTTAGGTTTATCGACGCACAAAAATCTGCAAAGACAAATAAGGTTTTTCTTTGCCACAGAAAGACTGCATAGTAAACAAACCTGCACTACCACAAGCTAATGCCACAAAATGTTGTCTAAACGTAGTGAACCAAAAAAACACACTTTGAAAATATAGCACAAACAGACTGGAAAGTTTTGGCTGACATTCTTCCACTGAGGTAGAGACACATGACGACCAATGAGATAACAGCAAAATAGTTCCCTCCCATTTGGTATAATGTGGTTCAAGTCAATAATCTTAAGATGCTGTCTAGATGGTCTGATGTTCACTTGGTCCAACGAGAAGAGAAAATGTGGATCGTGCTTCATCTGCTGCTCCTGCTCCAAAGTGGAGGCAAGTCCATGCTCAGTTCCAATGGAGACATGTTCATACTGTACATGACTCTTATTAATATGTCTTCTTTTTTCTCTTCTTCTCTTCAGAATGGACAGGTGCTTACTCCTTTTCCACACAGACTGTTGGACTTGGACAAAATGCCTCTTTAACATGTGTCCTGGAGGAAAATTCAGAGTATGAATATTTATTCTGGCTCCGACTTGTTTCCGGAACCTTTCCTGAAGCTTTAGTCGCACTGTCATATATAGATTTCAATTCTGATAAACATGGAACATTAAAGACTGGACCTCGCATCACAGCCAAAAAAGAACGAGAAACTTTTGATCTACAAATGAATCAAGTGGAGAAAAGTGATACGGCGATCTACTATTGTTTAAGAATACACTTAGGTAACTGGATGTTTTTGAATGGGATATTTCTTCAAGTTACAGGTAAATATAACAGAGACAATACAACAATTGTTCATACTTTAAGTGTTACATGCTGTCTGATAACGGTCACAGAGTGCTGAACATTTTCAATTTGTCTTGCACTCTTCCCAGAACCAGAACCCTCCGTGTCTGTTGTCTCTGAAGTCCAACCTGGACCACCCGTGAAGTTCCATTGCTCAGTCCTCTCCCACTCTGGGAATGAAACCTGTCAGGATGGACCCAAAGTGTCCTGGTTCAGAACTGGACCAGGCAGCGTCCATCCCAGCTTTGTTTTCACTCATGACGAATGCAAGAAGATCAAGGATAACTCCACGCAGAATTGCGTCCACACTTTCTCAAAGACCCTCAGCTCCTCCGATGCTGGAATTTACATGTGTGCTCTGGTCACATGTGGGAGGATTTTCATGGGAAATCCAGTAGAAGTCATCATTAAAGGTAAATGGACAAATTCAAACTGTTGGATCCTATAAAAATTTACTTCGGCATTTCACAACCAGGACCCCCAAGAGGTCTGTTTTGGAGTGCTTTGAGTGTTGCTTCGGCCTTAAGTTTCATCATGTCAGCCTTCCTCATCCACAAGATCAGGACAAAGAAATGTTGTTGCTGCAAAGGTAACTGAAAATGCACATTATTTGAGGGAACTATTAAGCTTCGTCTCCAATTTTCAGCTGGTCCACAAATACTCGATGAAACGTCCAGTTGCGTCCAGCAGGTAAGAAGGAAATGTTGTGCACTTTGCTTCGTTTTTCTTTTCAATGTCACACATGACTTATTTCCCTTAGAGAGACGAGGACTCTTTGGTTTACACCGTGCCAACCATCGTCACCAGGAAAACTGCCAAGTCGAGGCAGACAAAAGAAAGAGCAGCAGAGGAAATGACCACCTACGCTGATGTGTGTTTTCGAAACTGACATCCTCACGTCACAAAATCCAAATGTTTTAATACTGCAAAGAGGCTCAGGAAATTAGTTTGTATTGACCTGGGTTTACAGCGACCATAAGCTAAATGAAAAGGTACCGTATTTTTCAGACTATAAGGCACACTTAATATCCTTTCATTTTCTCAAAACACGACAGTGCGCCTTATGTGCGGGATAGTTTTGGTTGTGCTTACCGACCTCAAAGCTATTTTATTTGGTGCATGGTGAAATGATAAGTGTGACTAGTAGATGACAGTCACACAAAAGAGATACGTGTAGACTGCAATATGACTCAAGTAAACACAAACATTTTATGTTCCATTGAAAATACAGAACATTACAAACGGTTCTCAAATATCTATCAAAATGTTTTAGTACGACTTTGGTAAGCTATGAAGCCGCACCGCTTGATGGATTGTACTGTATTTCAACATACAAATATTATTATGGTGTGTGTATAATGTAAGACATATTATCTGGTGTTTTGTTTGACAATATTATGCAAAAGCAACTTTTCTTACCTTCTGGTACCTGCTGATGTGTATTTGGGATCTGCATAAATTACGTAGTCGATAAGATTCTTCTTTTTCTTTATCTTCTTGTTATGGGTCATTCATCCTATGCTGTTGCCATTTCTAATATAAAGTAGTGTAAAGTTCTTACTTATATCTGTCAGTAAACTCGCCATGAAAGCGCTAAAACATACCGGTGTAGTGACTTTACATTATTCACCCAAGGAACTTTAGTTATTAGAGAGTTCCAGTCGGACGTTTTTCACGGGTGTTGTTATTGCACTCGTGAGCCACGGATGAGGATATGCTGCTTCGTTGTTGATTTAAGTAAAGTCTGAATGTCATTAAAACAGTTAGCTCCATCTTTTGACACTTCTTCCACTCCCGTCTTTGCACGCTACACCGCTACAACAAAGATGACGGGGAGAAGACGCTGCCAAAGGTAAGCCACGTAAATAAGACCGCCCACAAAACGGGGCATCCTAAAGCGACTGTCAGAAAGCTGCTTAAAGACGGATTATAAAACATCATCTAGGCAACATTTTGACCAAAGAACCACCATTACATGTTATGTAGACCACAAGGAAGTGTTTTACATTTAGAAAAAAAATAATAATAATATGACTCCTTTAATGCGCCCTATATATGAAAATAGGCCTGACTCGACCCGCTCATCGGCAGTGCGCCTTATGGTCCAGAAAATACGGTACTAGGCCTTTACGTTAAAAATTTATTTTTGTCATGTGACCTAAGGCAGTACAGTAAAGAACATATGCATAAAGTAAGTACTTGATTGCATAACGTATTACGTGACATAACTCAAATATTCCAAACAAGAATGCCGTCTCCAGGTAGACAATGTAGGCTATTTTCATATTTTTTACATGTGTGCGTAAAGTTCACATTTTAGCTGAAGTGGTACACTCGTTGTGGTGCACATCAGGGTTTAGATAACTGCACTGAACCAGGTTTGTTTGGTCAAGTGCCATTATATGTACCAGGATCACAAACGCAAAGTGCTTTCAACCCAACCAAACGTGACATGTTTGAACGTAACTTTAACTACCATTGGCACTCATTGAAATACTTGGAAATACACATTTTGAAAGTGTAGATTTTTACCCCTTCCCCCACTTTTTACAATGATGTTTCATAATATTTGGTGGAACATCAAACAGGAGATTATTGTCATTTCAGAGTAACCTGGCGCAGAAAATGTAACGTGTGGAAAGGAGTGAGTCAATAAATGAAAACAATTAAAACATTGTTTTTATTGTCCTTTTTGTACTGAGGTCTAAGTAATTGTTTACCATACACTTGCACAGGAAGAAAAGGATGATGTGCAGCCATTTTTTTTAGTCAGACGGCCGGAAGAGTGTGTGTGGGCGTGTGTGTGTGTGTGTGTGTGTGTGTGTGTGTGTGTGTGTGTGTGTGTGTGTGTGTGTGTGTGTGTGTGTGTGTGTGTGTGTGTAAGAGGGAGAAAGATTTTCATACTTCTATATGTGTTTACATGCATGTGTGGTTGCAGTGTGTGTGAGTGAGAAGTTGATGAAAAATGAAACTGTGAGTGTCCTTGTTCATAGGTCACAGTAGGCCCGTATATTTTTTTTGGACCACGCTAGATGCATAGCAGTGTACTTTATACTGTGCTTGGAACAGCAGTATTTTAAGATGGATTATTATTTTTTATATGTTTTTAATCTATCTATTATTGCCCAAGAAATTATGCTCATGCTGGACTTGTATGCAGTGGGTCATAAAATAATATATATATATATATATATATATATATATATATATATATGTGTGTGAGTGTGTGTGTATATATATAATAATGTATATATGTGTATATATATATATGTATATATACATGTGTGTGTATATGTATGTTTGTATATATGTGTGTGTATATAAATGTGTGTGTATATATAAATGTGTGTGTGTATATATATAAATATATATATATATATATATATATATATATATAATATAAGTACCAATATATATATATATATATAAATACACACGCATAAATACATAGATGCACATACAGTATATACATATATATATATATATATATATATATATACATATATATATATATATATATATATATATATATATATATATATATATATATATATATATACTGTATGTGCATCTATGTATTTATGCGTGTGTATATATATATATACTGTATGTGCATCTATGTATTTATGCGTGTGTATATATATATATATATATATATATATATATATATATATATATTGGTACTTATATATATATATATATATATATATATATATATATATATATATATATATATATATATATATATATTGTTGCGTTTTGGACCAGTTGTTCCTCCCAGGGAATTCAAGTCACAATTCGCTCCCAAGCTCTTTACGACACTTAAAGCTGAGTTGAAAAACCACCAGAGACAGAATAGGTATTTTGTTGTATATTTTCAAAGCTTTGCAAATATACTTTTTGAGACCAGTCTAGCATAGAACATTCTATCACGCCGCCAAAAATGGTCTGCCTTCCCCAAACCCCCCCCCCTGGCAGTCATGTCTCTCTTAGCCAAAACAAATGCTTATTATCGCTCTCTCAAACATTCCTCACTTCATGGTTAAGCACACACAGTTTACTTGGAGACAGAGCAGCAAGAGAAGAAGTGGAAAACACGAGCTGTTTTCAAATATGACTATGAAATAAAAGAAGTACAACTTAAATTCGGATATATGTAAATATCTGCCTCCGACAATTCCCCCTTCTAAAAAGATCTTTATCACTAGTACAACACTTCTAAAATACGCCCCTCTTTGAGCAAGCTAGTAAAAATTTAAAAGCATAGCTACATGGGAGATAAACGGATGGAATCTATGTCATTGTCGTCACTGCCAGGGAAGGAAACTAGCATTTCTCGAAAGTCACCACTTTGCATGACCCCCTTCAGTGACATAGCAAACCCAGGTTGTTCAGCAAGCCCCTCAACAGCATCACAAGTCAGGTTGGTCAGTCTCAACAGATTATAAAAAACATAGTTAATGTGTTCTACATTTTTAGTAGCAGTCACAGGGAAAATAGCACCAATTATAGGAAGGTTCTCGAAACCTGCACAGGATTCACACCACAATTTATGTTGTGGTGGGACCCCCCTTGGTTTTCCAATTGCATCAAAGTAAACACCCTCAGGGTTTCTCATCAAATCAAAGGAGCCCGTTACACTCCTCCGAGATAAAACATGGGAAGTTAGAGAGGCCGCTGAAACAGGAGTTCCAAGGGGTGCCAATTTGGTACCCAAGTGGGTGACCGGGGTCACCAGTCTAACCACAGCACAAAGTCCAATGGCTGACGTCGGGATTCTAATGTACAATCTGTGCTCCCCACAATACCAGAATAAGTCAGCTCGTGCCCAAGGGCCTATCCTTGAGCCATCTATCAGGGTGGTGCACCAGGAGGGGGTAATGTCACCCAATTTGTAGGGGGATGTTGAGGGTCCTGTAAATTGAAAACACGTGTATTTCAGCTTTTGGGCCTCAAAGGGAAGAAGTCGGGTGAAATTGTCAACAGGAGGGTACACACTAACCAACAAATTACAACCTGGCGGTGTGGGTTCAGAAAACAAGGAGATAAGACAGTTTGAGCCATTAGTGTCAGTCAACTTAAAAGGGGCGGGGTAAGTGTGGGGAAAGGCACGTCCAGCGGTCACCCAGGTCTTCGCTCTTAGCCATGCTAGTCATCCACCTAAGCCACAGGTTGCCTGCACCTGCTCCTAAGGTCAAAGCTACCAGGTCTTCGGTGGTGATGTCATTAGTATACACAGATGTGAGAGCCTTTGTAAGCATAACACCTGCTCTGGCAATTGTAAGGGAAAGGGGGTTCTGGGACCGATCAAAGTTCCTCTGAAAGGTCATCCCTCTCAGAATAACTTTGAATTGTGGAGGTATGTTGGCATATTAAGGGTCATGGTAGTCTAAGGGCCCTGTGTAGTGGGTTACCTGCTTCCACGAGGGGCACCACTTACCAGAGTATGTTGTCCGCATCCGACACCAATAGTTCAGGTTTGAGTCGTAACAAAGATAGAGGTTACTAGCACGTTAAGAACAATTTTTTCCCTCGCACTTAATCACACTGCATAGGTCAAAAAAGTAAGTCTTGCTGTCCCCCTTGACCCAGTCTATTTCAAGTCCGCCGTACTTTCTAAGACACTTGTCAGTCACTGTCGTCGGGAAGGAAGAACTGAGACACAAGGTTGGTAGAGCAAGCCCAAACACCAGTCCGTCAGGGAATCCTACTGGGTATAGCATCCTGCCTTTCAGAAATCAAAATCAGAGTAATTCAGGTAACGAGACGGGGATAAACATCAAACTTTTCACTTAATGTAACAACGCAAATAGTTATGCTGAAAACAAGCAAGAAAAACTAAGAAACATTTCGCCTATGGACTGGTCTCAAACACTGATATACAATATAGAAGTTGATCAGAGTAATGTAGGTAGAAAATCTGGAAGATCTACACGACGGTAGACGGCATAGTAATAGTAATTTGAAATTTTACCACGCCTGGTGGCCACAATAACAAATTAAGTCAAGCTCATGTTGTAGAAAGTCGAATAATGCGGACACGTTTGTTACTGAATACTTTCTATCAGACTTCTGTCATGGCGACTGTGTGTATGTAATAAGCAACTATAATTTTTTGATATGCTTAAATGTAATGTGTCGTTTTAGCTCAGCTGTTGTGTAGCTGCTAGCTCCTCGTAGCCTACAGCCGGGGTGTCCAAAGTGCAGCCCATAGCTATGTGCTTAACAGAAAACTTAAACAAGAGGAAAATGTGGTTTTGGGTGTCGGTGCAATGAGTGGCAGCTACGCCGTGTTTTATCATTGGACCTAAGTCTTTGGTTTTGTAGGCGGGGCAAAGAGCAAGGGAACAATGTGGGACAGCAATTGTGTCCATCTTATACTATGCTAGTTGTAGCAAAGATATGTCAACATGAGCAGCCACACCTTGAGTTCCAACATATATAAATATAAAGGAGTCAAAGGCCTCCTGGCATGAACATGAGGCGAGTCGGGTGGCGGTACACACGGAAGCATCTCAGTCAGCCAGGGTTTTCACTGATAGAGCAGTTGGAGATGTCAGCCATTTATGGTGTTTCCGGCTATGGTATGAGCTCATGGAGGAGCTTTGGTAGTGGTGTCGCAGCTTGGTGGTTGAGCCGTCAGGTAACACCAGGAAGGTTCCTTCTGTGCGATATTGAATGTCAGGGTACAGTCGGTAAAGGAGGTCATTACCAATTAGGCAAGGTGTGTGCAGGTCAACCACGAAGGGGTGCTTCAGTGTGTGTCTAGCAATCTGAACCGGAAGAGGTTTGGTGACCGGTAACATTCTTGTGACCTCAGCGAAGCCTTCGACCTTCAAAAAGGAAGCACACAGTTTCTTTGGTACCTCTGCATTCAGAAATGAGTGGGTGGCACCAGTGTCAATCACAAACTGATAACATTGTCCGTTGACACTTATGTCCAGCAGGGGGCCTGTCTGTATTTCCTGCTGGGGCTTCTGCCTTGGGCGTCGTTTGCCATGCCTGTATGATGTTTTGGCTGCAATTGGGAGCCTGTCTCGTTCAGAGGAGTTAGGACATTCACGTTGCCGGTGACCCGGCTGGTCACAGATGAAACAGTTTTCACCCTGTCTTGGCCTTAAAGCACCGTGTCCACCACCCGAGTCCAACCGTCTGGTCGCACGTCTGTTGAGGATTCTTTCCTCCACCTGCTGGGACTCAAAAGCAAGGTCACCCACAGCTGAATATACCTTAGCTGATCTTTGACCTTTTGGTTCTTTTATCTTTTCATCTACAGCGATCTGTAATTTAAGTAGTTGTTTCCTTGTTACTCTACCACCATCCTGCTCTGTCCAATTTTGCATGTGATGAATAAGATGTGCCTGCCATGTGTTGTTTTTGGCACCGTGTATATCAGGGTTAGCTTTGTTTAAAGTGTTTAGCCAAAGGTTCCCTCCCTGAGGTACAGGTGGGAAAGCAAGGTCAACAATGGCTTGCATGTCTGTGACGGCAAAATGCTTATTTTGAAATTGGCCCCTAATAGCAGCTTTATATGTCAACAATGTCTGGTATGCACGCGCGAGGTTGCCATCTGCATATATACATATATACTACATATACATATATATAGATATACTGTAGATGTGTGTATATATGTGCGTATATGCGTGTGTATATATATATATATATATATATATATATATATATATATATATATATATATATATATATATATATATATATATATGTATATATATATATGTGTGTATATATGTATATATATATGTACATATATGTGTGTATATATATATATGTATGTATATATATATATATATATATATATATGTATATATATATATATATATGTATATATATGTGTGTGTACGTGTATATTTATAATAATGTATATATGTGTGTATATATATATATATATATATATATATATATATATATATATATATATATATGTGTGTGTGTGTGTATGTGTTTATATGTGTGTATATACATGTGTGTGTATATATAAATGTGTGTGTGTGTATATATATATATATATACAGGTAAAAGCCAGTAAATTAGAATATTTTGAAAAACTTGATTTATTTCAGTAATTGCATTCAAAAGGTGTAACTTGTACATTATATTTATTCATTGCACACAGACTGATGCATTCAAATGTTTATTTCATTTAATTTTGATGATTTGAAGTGGCAACAAATGAAAATCCAAAATTCCGTGTGTCACAAAATTAGAATATTACTTAAGGCTAATACAAAAAAGGGATTTTTAGAAATGTTGGCCAACTGAAAAGTATGAAAATGAAAAATATGAGCATGTACAATACTCAATACTTGGTTGGAGCTCCTTTTGTCTCAATTACTGCGTTAATGCGGCGTGGCATGGAGTCGATGAGTTTCTGGCACTGCTCAGGTGTTATGAGAGCCCAGGTTGCTCTGATAGTGGCCTTCAACTCTTCTGCGTTTTTGGGTCTGGCATTCTGCATCTTCCTTTTCACAATACCCCACAGATTTTCTATGGGGCTAAGGTCAGGGGAGTTGGCGGGCCAATTTAGAACAGAAATACCATGGTCCGTAAACCAGGCACGGGTAGATTTTGCGCTGTGTGCAGGCGCCAAGTCCTGTTGAAACTTGAAATCTCCATCTCCATAGAGCAGGTCAGCAGCAGGAAGCATGAAGTGCTCTAAAACTTGCTGGTAGACGGCTGCGTTGACCCTGGATCTCAGGAAACAGAGTGGACCGACACCAGCAGATGACATGGCACCCCAAACCATCACTGATGGTGGTAACTTTACACTAGACTTCAGGCAACGTGGATCCTGTGCCTCTCCTGTCTTCCTCCAGACTCTGGGACCTCGATTTCCAAAGGAAATGCAACATTTGCATGGTTGGGTGATGGTTTGGGGTGCCATGTCATCTGCTGGTGTCAGTCCACTCTGTTTCCTGAGATCCAGGGTATTTTGGGAAACACTTGAAATAAACAACAATTTTCCTGCTTGCCATAACCGCCAGTTTTTTTTCTTATAATAAATGCACACATGTTACATTCCACGTAGTGGTGGTTTGTTTGTGTTTCTTCCCCTGTTGTTTCTACAGGTCACACTCATTCACTGCCTCTACTGCCAATCAACCGGTTCCTGTTCCCAGTTGCTCCTCATTTCACCTGTTAATCAGCCAGCCAATCCCGGTCCACCATTCATCCTCCCATCCTGCTTAACACCACCTGCTCACCACTGGATCATGTGGATTCTTGTTCCGCCATGCTGTGTGTAGCCTTGATAGACGCTACTTTGTTTTGTACCCATTTTTGTTAAGCTCTTTGCTTAACTTGTTCCACCCGTTTTTTGTCTTCATTTTTTTTTTTTTTTACCTTTCAACTGTCCGTGTTTTGTAAGTATCTGTTTAGTGTGCAGCCTAGTCTTGGGAAAGGTTAGACAAAGACGTCTGTACACTACACACGTAGGATTTGTTTGTGTATAGAGACACCAGGCTTAGTAGTAGCTGTCACCCTTGTAAGTTTTGTACCCCCTCTTTGGCAAGAGTAGGTAGGTAGGTTTTTGGTGTATGCTAATTAAATAGCTTTAGTTAGTAAGCTTACCTTTCTTTTTCAGATGTGTATTTTGGTATGTTTTGTTCATTCCTTTGACAGCACCTGTATTCCCAAGCTAGGCTAATGTTGTGTCTTTTTCATATGGCGTCACATTAGTGCCAAAAATCCGAGCGCATAAAAACTATTATCGCGCGCTGATTCTCCACTTCGTGTGCCTTTTTGCGCGCGCGCGACGCCTTTTTGCGCGCTCTCTGTGTACCCCTGGCATCTCTCCTCGCGCTGTCATGTTTCTTTTTGGCACTTTGGGGGCGGGTATGCTTAGACGGCCCCTCCTTTCTGATTGGTCAGGCGAAAAATGCTGAAAAATGCTCAGAGCCAATCAGAAGTATAGCAGGGCGGGTCATCGTCAATATGTATCAAGATTTACGGAGGAAGAAGTGGATAAAAAAATGTCGCGCGCTGATGAAGGTTATTTCATACTACATAAACACAATACAGGGTAATACAAAATGTGACCCAAATAAATAATAAGACAACAAACACCATAATCACATCTTTCAGCCAGAACTGGTCCACCAGCAATAACATACATTTTAAAATGTTAAAAATAGCTCTTAATAATGTATTCTGAAACAGTTTAAAATAATCAGAGAACTGACTAACACTGACCCTACACAACTATGTTGCACAATTAAGTCTTTTTTTTTTTAAAGCGAAAGAGGTAATTTCAACAGGTACAGCATCCTATGTCATATCTACATGTAATAAGATTTGTAACAAGGCAAACCGTTTGTAAATTGGTCGAAAATCGAGCAAGTTATGGTAATTTAATTAGTACATGTACCATTGACATCAATGTAATGATTGAGGCTAGATGTCCGAGGTAAGATGGCTACAACGTTGCTACGCTGGAGAATCATTGGTCATATGAAAAATGCTCACAGCCAATCAGAAAGAAGGGGCCCGTCTAAGCAAACCCGCCCGCAAAGTGCCAAAAAGAAACATGACAGCGCGAGGAGAAATGCCAGGCGTACACAGAGAGCGCGCAGAAAGGCGTCGCGCGAGCGCAAAAAGGCACCGCGCGCGCACCAAAAGGCACCGCGCGCGCGCAAAAAGGCACCACGCGCGCGCAAAAGGGTGTCGCGCGCGCGCGCACGAAGTGGAGAATCAGCGCGCGATAACAGTTTTTATGCGCTCGGATTTTTGGCACTAATGTGATGCCATATTTTAAACCCCCCCCACCCACCATGGTTACCTTTTAATAACACGAGTTTTGTCTTGGCTTCGGTGTCTTTAATTTACACCTCATTTAGTTTATACACTTTTATGTTGCTCCCCGGGAGGCAAATCCAGAAGTTCACAAAAAAGCACCGCAGAAGTCACGAAAGTCCCAAAGGGTCCCGAACCAAAAGGCAAAAAAAACCCCACATGAAAACAAGAGAGAAACATACCATACTATACCATACCAACTTTTTTTATAAAGCCCTTTAAAAACAAGCACAGTTGAAAAACAAAGGGATGTACACCACAAAGAAATAGAGGCAAAGGACAGACTAAAAAATAACATTTAAATCAGAAATAAAAATACACAATTAAAAAAGAAATATAAATTACCCTAAGAACAGTTTGTTAGATAAAAACAGTTTAAAAGTTAAAAACAGTTCAGGAACACAAAAGGATGAGCTCCTGCCACCAGCAGCCACGACAGCAGCGTCATCTTGGGAAAAAAAAAAGCAAACGTTCCGTTACAGAATTATGTGTATGAAATTATAAAAAAAATACTACTGTTGGTAAAAATAAAATACAAGTTAAGCAACTAAAACAGTGACCACAACAGTGAAGGAGGCCAGCAGAGCACTCAGCAAAACGGCAGCTGCTTTCACGTCTTGTTCTGCAACACAAGAAGAGTGCATCTTAGGACTGCAATACAACGTTACAAAATAAAGTAACCAGTTGGATTCAGCGCGCCTTGCTTGCCCCTTGGAGTCCGCGGGACAAAACCATTCACACTCTGAAGTTATTATTGCAAAAGCCAAATTCTAACTTCAGACTAATACCAAGAGAGCAAAGCAGTTTGATGACGGCAGCGAGTCGGACCGCAACAGGAAGTAGCAAGAACACAGCGAGAGGAAAGGGTTCAACTTTCTGCTCTTCTTTGTTGCATCTTCAAACCAAATGAAATTTGAACATCGTGCAGGTGTTGACTTATTGAAGTCGGACGAAGTGAACATGTGAGTAAAGTAGGAGGAAGACGCAGAGCTTAATAAAGCATAGCCCTTCTCGCTGTCTCATGCAATTACTGCTAGTTTGTTCACTTCCTGTGTTTAACATGCTCGTCTTCTGATAGAGAGAGAAAAGAACAGAGTCGCCTGTTTTGTTTTTGTTTTAAAGTGCAATGACAATAAAGCTATCCTAATCTAGTTCTGCTTCCTCCTCATGCTTTGTCAACACCTCCACCATCAACCTGAGAACCAACGTCCTGTGTGGTGGACCTTTGTGTACTGCATAACAGGGCCTTTTTTTGCCCCCCTTAAATAGTGCGAGTCTGACAAAAGACCAAAAACAAATGTCCACTGCAGAGGACGCTATGTTATACTTGCATTGTTTTACTCCACATATTGACACGCTCTATTTTTTTTGTGTTGTTCAAGTATGTAAATGGTTTTTTTTGTATTTCTGAGATTTATCCATCTATCTTCAACCGCTTATCCCATACTTGCCAACCTTGAGACCTTCAAATTCGGAAGATTTGGGGGAGGCGAGGAGCGGGGTTAAGGGGGGAGGAGTATATTTAAAACTAGAATTCACTGCAATTCAATATATATATATATATATATATATATATATATATATATATATATATATATATATATATATATATATATATATATATATATATATATAAATTAAATAAATACTTGACTTTCAGTGAATTCTAGCTATATATATATATATATATATATACATGTATTTTATTATATATATATATATATATATATATATATATGTATATATATATATATATATATATATATATATATATGTATATATGTATTTTATTATATATATATATATATATATATGTATATATGTATTTTATTATATATATATATATATATATATATATATGTATATATGTATTTTATTATATATATATATATATATATATATATATATATGTATATATGTATTTTATTATATATATATGTATTTATGTATTTTATTATATATATATATATATATATATATATATATATATGTATATGTATATATGTATTTTATTTTATATATATATATATATATATATATATATATATATATATATATATATATATATATATATATATATATATATATATCCATATAATTAAAATAAATACTTGAATTTCAGTGTTCAGTGTTTATTTACACATATACACACACATAACACTCCTCTACTCATTGTTGTATTTGAAAGTGCAATGCTTTGCAGCCAGTAGCACAACCTTTAAAGGAGCATAGGTATGGGCAGTGTATTATTCTGGGTTGGAGTCAATAACCAGGCGAGGTGATGAAGTTACGTCTCTTTACTTCATACTTCAGAACCGACTCCCACACTTGCCGTCAGGGTGCGCAATACAACGTAAACCGTTGGCCAACCAAAAAGTAACCACAGAACGCTCTACGGTATAGTGTTCTGTGGACGTGGACGCGGGCGTGACGACAGGCTGTCCACACTCAGGTCCACATGTACCTGGAGGAGGCGTGCCTTAAGTCGGGCTGGAAATCAGGAGAAATTCAGGAGAATGGTTGTCCCTGGAGATTTTCGGGAGAGGCACTGAAATTCGTGAGTCTCCCGGAAAATTCGGGAGGGTTGGCAAGTATGGCTTATCCGGAATTGGGTCGTGGGGACAACAGCTCCAGCAGAGACCCCCAGACTTCCCTCTCCAGAGCAACATTAGCAACTTCCTCCTGGGGAATCCCGAAGCGTTCCCAGGCCAGAGAGGAGATGTAATCCCCCCATCTGGTCTTTGGCCTGCCGCGGGGTCTCCTACCAGTGGGGCGTGCAACGAGGACCTCCCGAGGGAGACGCTCGTGAGGCATCCGCACGAGATGCCCGAACCACCGAAGCTTGTTCTTTTCCAAGCGAAGAAGCAGCGGCTCTACTCCGAGTCTCTCTCGGGTGACTGAACTTCTCACCCTATCTCCAAGGGAGATGCCAGCCACCCTTCTGAGGAAACTCATTTCGGCCGCTTGTATCCGCGATCTTATTCTTTCGGTCATGACCCACACTTTATGACCATAGGTGATAGTAGGAATGTAGATAGCTCGGTAGACCGAGAGCTTTGCCTTCTGGCTCAGCTCTCTCAGTGCGGCAGAGAGACTGCAATACTGCCCCAGCTGCTCCGATTCGCCAGCTGATTTTCTTCTCCATCTTTCCCTCACTCGTGAACAAGACCCCGAGATACTTAAACTCCTCCACCTGGGACAGAGTCTCGTTCTCTACCTGGACTGTACAAACCATCGGTTTCCTGCTGAGAACCATGGCCTCAGATTTGGAGATGCTGATCCTCTGATTTCTGAGATTTTGTTTTTTTAAAAAGGGACAGTACATTTGAATGAACGTGTGACACGTAAATATGTGAGATTATAGCCATTGGTTGATTTCCATCTCCAAGTTGATGTTAAAATGAAGACAAACACTTTCGAAACAAATACACTGATTCGCAATATTAAAAATGTTAAAATTCCAAGATTTAGTGGCAAAAGATGCTGCTGTATTGATTGATTGATTGATTGAAACTTTTATTAGTAGATTGCACAGTACAGTACATATTCCGTACAATTGACCACTAAATGGTAACACCCGAATACGTTGTTCAACTTGTTTAAGTCGGGGTCCACATTAATCAATTCATAGTAAAACACTCACTGTCACAGATTTACCTTTTGCATTCCACAAATACATAAAACAATTGATAAAATACATTATTCGTAGTATACACTTTCATTTATACCAGTAGTACTTTCATTTATGCAGTTTTGTTTTTTAAACAACCAATCAAACAAGGCTTTCTCTTTTCATCTTTGCAACAGGTTGTTTAAAAATGTTGAAAAGGTAAATCCAAACAGTTAATCTAAATGTTAAATGTAAGTCTTGAATTTTATTATGAAGGTTAAATCCAAAAGTGAAATCTAAGTGTTATATAGAAATGTTAAATATACAAATACATGTTCAAACCAAGCAATAGGTCTGTGTACATTCCGGTCATTCTAGTTCCAATTCTGAAACGCAAATCAAAAAATAAAATTAGGGCCGTTTTCCGATTTTTATTATATATGGCAGATTTTAAAACAAAAAAAAATTCAAATATTTCCATAAAATGGGATTTTGTGCTGTTTTCTTTCTATGGATTTGAATTTTTCAAGATAAGCAGAAAAATCGTTAAAAAAAAAAAGTTCATCCAAAATGCAAACATGTGTGGTTATCTGTGTGATGACAAATTGAACCGGAAGCGGTATTTTAGCTTTTCCTTTGCGTTTAGCATGTTTTTAGCAACATCTTTGTTCAGCAGGAGTCCTATTATCGTTTTAAAAAAGTGTCATTAAATAGTTGTCCAACTTTTTTTTTCAGAAATGAAAGTACAAAAAAATCGCCCGAAATTTGTTTTTTGATTCTCATTTAAGAACTGGAAATAGAATGAACGGAAAGTACACGGACCACAATAAACATAAGTGTTTAATATAAATATGAACATAAATAAATGTTAAATGCAAATGCTAATCTAAATGTTAAATCTCGAGGTGAAATCTAAATGATAAAATCCAGATCTCAATGTTAAATCCAAACATTAAATCTAAATATGAAATCTAAGTGTTAAATTTACATCAAAATGTTATTACATTGAAATGTTAAAGGCCCCACTTAAGAACTTTCAGTTTTGCTTGATTTTGGCGGCGCCACTGGACCAAAGCGGGTGTTTTGGCTGAAGGAAGACCACATTTTCCACGGGGGCAAGCGCATAGCTTCGTAAATCGTCATAAACGTACATACAAACTGACACGATAATACCACAATGATTCAGTATGACTGATCAGTTTGAGAATCACTGGTCTAAACCTATGTATTAACCTTTAAAAAAGGCCAACAATTGATTAAAATAAATAACATGAGTAAATGTTTAATACATACGTGTGTCCACATGAGTTCCTTGTCCGAACAGGATCTGTCCACACGTGACTACGGCACAGTAATATGTTCCGGTGTCAGAGGAGTTGAGTACAGTCAGAGAGAGGTGATAGACGCAGCTTCTTGGGTTTTGTTCATCATCACTGTCGGAGTAAATGATGTGTGGATCAGACTCTCCCGATCCTGACTTCAACCAGTAGACGCTGCTTTGGTTCGGACATTGGCGGAAATATTCTTTGCTCTCAGCGAGGACGGAACACTGGATGGTCACAGACTCGCCCCCTTTGACCGACTTGCTTTGCGGAATTTGTCTCACCTGGAAGGACTTGCGTCTGGGGTCTGTGTGAGTCACAAAGAGGCATTAACATGTTTGATTCAGAAGCCCTTTTATCGATAAACAGTCCACATACAGTCGTAGACAAAAGTTTACATAAGTGAAGTGAAGTGAAGTGAATTACATTTATATAGCGCTTTTTCTCAAGTGACTCAAAGCGCTTTACATAGTGAAACCCAATATCTAAGTTACATTTAAACCAGTGTGGGTGGCACTGGGAGCAGGTGGGTAAAGTGTCTTGCCCAAGGACACAACGGCAGTGACGAGGATGGCGGAAGCGGAGATCGAACCGGCAACCCTAAGTTGCTGGCACGGCCGCTCTACCAACCGAGCTATACCGCCCAAACACTTGTAAAGAACATAATGTCATAGCTGTCTTGAGTTTCCAATCATTTCTACAACTCTTATTTTTTGTGGTAGAGTGATTGGAGCCATACTTGCCAACCCTCCCGAATTTTCCGGGAGACTCCCGAATTTCAGTGCCTCTCCCGAAAATCTCCCGGGACAACCATTCTCCCGAATTTCTCCCGATTTCCACTCAGACAACAATATTGGGGGCGACTGCCTTTAGCGTCCTCTCACCTGAAAAGGAGACTATTATACATGTCTCAGTTATCCATAGGTTTATCTATAACCCATAACACGGTGGCCGAATGGATATAGTCACTCATGAACGGTCAGAAAAGCACAAGGCGGTGGCAACGCAGTATTATGGGCCACCTTGCAAGCAACATCCCGTTCTCATTTGCGGATGTTTTCAACAAATCCGTGAAGGATGTGATCCCGGATTCAGAGATCGCTCGCCAGTACTCAAATGGTAGAACAAAGGCTACTCAAATAGTGAAAGGTAAGTGTTATTTTTTTTAAGTAAACAGCAAGTACAGTACAGTTAGTAGAACAACTGTGTTTCCATTACTCTGTACTGTACTGTACTATATATATATATATATATATATATATATATATATTTAAGAAATACTTTAATTTCAGGGAATTCTAGCTATAAATATACTCCTCCCCCCCAACAAATATGTGCTCCAATCACTCTATCACAAACAAATAAGAGTTGTAGAAATGATTGGAAAACTCAAGACAGCCATGACAATATGTTCTTTACAAGTATATATTGTACTGTATATTCACCTTTCACCACCAGATGCGTGCCACCGGTGAACACCATGTTGTATGAGGTCCCAGCTTGGCAGGTGTACATCGCTTCATCGTCTTTGCGTACGTTTGTGATGTTTAAAACGTACATGTCACCCGTACGCGCGCTCACAAATCTTCCGTCCTTGAACGGTCCTCGAAGGGACATTTCCCCGAAATACCCCTCCACAATGGTTTGGACCATTGAGCCGAATTTCATCTTGTACCAGTAAAATATGTCACCTCTATCGTCGTAGCGCGGGCATGCCAAAGTGACGTTAACGCCAACTTCCACCAGGCTCAGTGTTATCGGAACGTAGGATTGACTCAGAACTGAAGAAAAAGACAGAAGAAGAGTAAATATGCAGAAAAAGTGGAAAATACAAAACGGAGGTGCCTAAACTCACCCAAAGCGCAGAGAAGCACAAGTGCAGTCAGCTCCGCCATCGTTGTGATCGTCTTTCCACTAAGTCTCGAGGAGGTTTGCAAGTCAGAAACAATGGTGTTAGGCTGAAATGCGAAAAATGTATTTCCGCTGCATTTTTTTTTTTTCAAACTACTGACCCATTTTTACCAAGCGTCCGTGACTAGACGCTCACTTGTGAGTCTAAAACAGGGGTGTCAAACTCAAATACAGAGTGGGCCAAAATTTAAAACTGAACAAAGCCGCGGGCCAAGGTTGAACAAATTAACCTTTTAATAGGGACCCAAACAAGTTTTGCATTGAATATTGAACAAGCAAGGCTTATATAACTTTATAGTGACATGCAAAATCCAGTTTCAAATAATAATAATAATAATAATAAAAAAATATCAATGGCAAATCAAATACAGTTTAAATAAAAATGGAATGCCTCTTTTCTATTTGCAGCCTTCTAAGGTAAATATCAACATTAACTTTTTCCATTTGAAAATAAAATAACAATGCGCTCAGTTTGCAACACACTGATCTAATCTGATGTGCCCAAGCCAGATACCTGCCATCTTTTCTTGGATGCTAGTTCATTAATGTCGGGGCTCAGGCTTTGAGCTGAGGCAACCTTCATTATCGAACAAAGGTGTTCATCAGTCATTATATCTCGTAGTCCACCCGGACCACAGTCTTGGGGGCGTGCTTTAAAGGCATTGCCTTTAACGTCCTCTACGTGCTGTCGTCACGTCCGCTTTTCATCCATTCTAAAAACGTGCCGGCCCAGTCACAAGATATGTGCGGCTTCTGTACGCACACACACGTGATCAACAGCGATAAACGTTACACTGAGGGTGGCCGTATAAACAACTTTAACACGGTTAGAAATATACGCCACACTGTGAACATCTGCACCGTAACACAACATAAACACAACAGAACAAACAAATACCCAGAACCCTTTGCAGTACTAAATCTTCCGGGACGCTACAAAATACACCCCCGCTACCACCAAACCCTTTGGGAGTCTCCCGGGAGGGTTGGCAAGTATGAGAATTAGCGGTGAATGTGATGTTATATAATATATATAATCGGCGGGCCAGCTCTAGCGTTGAACTGATATCGCCTCAAGGGCCAAGTGAAATTACACGGCGGGCCATTTTTGGCCCGCGGGCCAGAGTTTGACACCCATGATCTAAAACAAACAAAAAAAAACTATCCTGAGATGCAAGAAAAGTGCAGGTCGAAGTATTTTGTGCATGGATATACAAATGTATTTTCTACTCTTTGAATGTTGACTATGTAATTTGTCTATTCAGAAGTTGACCTGCTTTGACCCATTTGTTCGTGTTTTTTCATTTGTCAAGCAATTTTCACAGGTTGAATTAAAATAGATGACAAAGGATTAAAACATTGAAACATAAGCTCCATGAAGACGGAGACATTGGTTTTCGCGACCAAAAATGTCTCATACATAAAGTGCATGTAAACAACACTGCATTATTTCAGAGTGACAGAGATTCAGTTGCCTGATTGGCAACCAGGACAAACCTAGTTGTTTTTTCTCCCCCTCCTTCATGAGTGCATTTTCTTTTGAATTATTAAAGAATAGGGCAGCACGGTGGAAAAGGGGTTCGTGCATATGCCTCACAATACGAAGGTCCTGAGTAGTCCTGAGTTCAATCCCGGGCTCGGGATCTTTCTGTGTGGAGTTTGCATGTTCTCCCCGTTACTGCGTGGGTTCCCTCCGGGTACTCCGGCTTCCTCCCACCTCCAAAGACATGCACCTGGGGATAGGTTGATTGGCAACACTAAATTGACCCTAGTGTGTGAATGTGAGTGTGAATGTTGTCTGTCTATCTGTGTTGGCCCTGCGATGAGGTGGCGACTTGTCCAGGGTGTGACCCGCCTTCCGCCCGAATGCAGCTGAGATAGGCTCCAGCGACCCCCCGCGGTAGAAAATGGATGGATGGATGGATTATTAAAGAATATTATTTTGGGGGGCTATGGGATGCTGTGCGGTGGGGGATGACGACGGAACGCTGCTGCCCGCCTCCGTCTTCAGTGGGTTTACCAACCAACCTCTCCTGCAATGGGTCAGACAACGCCATTTGCTAGACTTCCAGCCCAGCAGCCTGCCAGTTCTCCAGGACAGTCGCTCGCTTGCCTGCCGTCATCCTCGTCTGCTGCAGAGGCTCCCGCCTGGCGCCCATACTCCTCATTTTTGTAAGTCGCAGGGGTGGCCGGCTCATGGACGTCCACCTCGCCAACTGCAGCTGCTTTACGCTCGGCGCCATCACCTGAATTGTGCCCGGTATCTTCAGGGACACTGGGTCTCCGGTTCCCATGACGTCATCGCTGCTTTTCCCTTTGCGCGTGTCCACCGTGCCTGGGACTTTTGCGGGGACTCACTGTCAGCACCGGACTCTACTCTGCTGGCTTCAAGGTCACGTGGCCGACATGCCGGCCAAGCATTAAGGCCGCAGCTTTGCGACCCGCCACCAACGTTCTCCCACCGCCCTTCATTTTTTGGACTTTCACGTCTGGATTCCGTTTTGTTTGGGGTAGCATCTTGTCACAGTCTGGTGATGGTTTTGGACTTGGGTTGGCTTTTTCTCAGTGTGTGTTTTTGTTCCTGTCCTGTGCTCTCATTTTGGTACATTCACTTCCTTGTGCCGTACACAGGCGTCTACACTGCTGCCTGATTGGCAACCGGTTGCCAATCAGTCTCCTATTTAGGTCAGGTGCTGTCTCCTTTTCCCTGTGGTTCATTTCTGCACTCCACCTGAGCTTAGAACATCTGGAAGGAAAGGACACACACGTGCGGATGTTGTTTCTGGACTTCAGAATCCCGCGAACCTAGTGAGCAAACTGGCCCCCCTTGGATTCAGCACCCCACCATGCAACTGGCTGCTTGACTTCCTCACAGAGAGACCCCAGTCAGTGAGAATGGGCAACAACACCTCCAGTGCCATCTCCCTGAACTCCCCCCAGGGCTGCGTCCTAAGTCCGCTGCTGTTCACACTGATGACCCATGACTGCTGCGCCAGGTCCACTACTAACCACATTGTGAAGTATGCAGATGACACAACAGTAGTGGGCCTTATCCATGACAACAACAACATGGACTACAGGGAGGAGGTGAAACATCTGGTTGACTAATGCAGAACCAACAACCTGGTCCTGAACGTTGACAAGACCAAGGAGATCATCGTCGACTTCAGGAGGCACCAGTCCAGCCACACTCCACTCTTCATCAACGGCACAGCAGTGGAGATCGTAAGCTGCACCAAGTTCCTGGGGGTGCAGTTAACTGTCAATCTGACCTTACCCCTACACACCGGAGCTCTTATAAAAAGAGTTCAGCAGTGCATGCACTTTTTGCGTCGGATGAAAAGAACACAGCCTCCTCCCCCCATTCTCACCACATTCTATAGAGGCACTATAGAGAGCCTACTGACCAACTGCATCTCTGTCTGGACCGGAGTGCAGTGCCTAAGACTGAAAGTCTCTGCAGAGAGTGGTGTGGACGGCGGAAAAGATCATCAGGACTCCACTTCCTCCTATTCAGGAGATCGCAAAAAGCCGCTGCCTGACCAGGGCTCAGAAAATCTGTAGACTCCTCCCACCCCAACCAAGGACTGTTCTCACTGCTGGACTCTAGAAAGAGGTTCCTCAGCCTCGGTAGCAGAACCTCCAGGTTCTGTAACAGCTTCTTCCCTCAGGCCATAAGACTCTTGAACACATCGTAATATTCCCCTCAATTCCCCCAAAAAACAGATTAACTAGCTGGAATATAAAGACAATATAACATACATCCGTAATGGTGGATGCATATGCAAAAGTGCAATATATTTATCTGTACAGTAATCTATTTATTTATATATGCACCTTCTTTTGTAAATGTAAACACTCTGCACCTCTTTGTTCTTTGAGCTAACACAAATAAATGTTGATCTTATCTGTACTGTAAAGTTCAAATTTGAATGACAATAAAGGAAGTCTAAGTCTAATTTGCTCTGCCTGGCTCTGCCTATTGCTTCAAACAAAGAAGTCCCATGTCTTGTACAATTCTGTTTGCACTTGCCTTCTTTTGTCCTTTTTTCATTCCTAGTTGTTTTTCCTCAACTCCTTCTAGAATGCATTTATTATATGTTGAAGTATTAAAGGATATTATTGGCAACTGTTGGCAATAGCGTGTTGTTGGCTGCATCTTGGGGTCACGTTGCTCAAGCTGCCTTCCACGCATCAAATCCTGACACACCCACTTACTGACACCAATGCTGCTTTGAAATGGTTGTGGTTGTGGTTTCTCTTTTGAAAAAACAAAAAATAAACTCAAATGAGCACAATCTTCAACTTAATGCAATAACCAAAAAAATGAAGTGTGAAAAAAGTCTCTTCCTGTCAAGTGTGCAACAATGTCATACACGATTGTTGCAATGACTCCACAGAGCAAGAATACTGCAAAATGTCAGTACTTTTTATTTACTGTTTGCAGTATGAAGTATCATCAACATACACATGATATTAATTTTGGAACTAAACAGGGTGGACATTTATGTTTCAAATCAGCACAAAAGTACCATAAAAAATATACATTTTACATTTTTGGACAAATCTTATTGTACATATATTGGGCGCACAAGTCTATAAACTGCAGGTGCACACATTGCAATATTTACACAGGCGCATGTGTTCAGTCACAAACTTGACAGAAGACAGTGAATAGCCTACCTGAGCGCGGTATTTGTCCTTCTCCTCCTTCTTTGCTCACCATATCTTCTTTGGCGCGTCCTGTTGGGGCCTGTTAGTGGTGGTGGATTTCCGTTCCGTTCTGTGTGGCGTTGGCTGTTTTTTTTTCGATGGCCGTGTCGATCGTCTTTGACTTTGGGGCTTTGTTGTGTGCATTTTGTTGCGACTTCTCCATAATAAGTGTGAGTGGGTTTTGATTTACTGTGAACAGTTTATTTGGTCCACCATAACCTCTTTGGCAATTTCATTGGACTAATGCAGGGGTCGGCATCCCAAAATGTTGAAAAAGCCATATTGGACCAAAAATACAAAATACAAATCTTTCTGGAGCTGCAAAAAAGTAAAAGCCTTACATAAGTCTTACAATGCAGGCAACACCTGATGTAAGTTTTTATATTAACATTACCCGGTCTGCTTACTTTCATCTACGAAACATTAATCGTCTTCGCCCATCCCTTACCCCACATACTGTTGCCATACTAGTCCATAGCCTGGTCACCTCTCGCCTGGACTACTGCAACTCTCTCCTGTTTGGTCTCCCTCACAAGTCACGTCACAAACTTCAGCTTCTCCAGAACTCTGCAGCGCGGATAATCACCAGAACCCTTTCAATCCAGCACATCTGTTGTGATCCGCTGCCCGGATCATATTTTTCATTTACGTTTTCAAGATACTTGTTTGTGGTTAGTTTTGGACTCCTTGAGTACCTGTTTTGTACACCTGAGTTTGTTGCCATGGCTGCTTATTATTTTCACCTGCCGCGTTTGTTCCCTACACGCACCTGTTTGTCATCACTGACATTATTATTTAAGTCTGTCCTCCCTGTCATTCGTTCTGGCTTCGTAGTTTGTTTTCGTGCAACAGTTGACGACTTTTGTTCCGGCTCTGTACCTGTTAGCTTCCACGCTAAACTCCCTTTTTGTTACCTTCTAGCTCCCATGCTAGCTCTTTTAGTTTTTGCCTTATGTGCTATGAGCACCCTTTTCTTTTTTCCAGTATAAGTTATATTTAAATAAATACTTTCTTACCTGCACGCTGTGTCTGACGCCCGTCTGCATTCCTGAGAGAATGAACCCCGCATCACAATGCGCCCCGGTCGTCACAACATCACCCCTGTTCTGCAGCAACTCCACTGGCTACCCATCAAACATTGTATCCACTTTAAAATAATTCTCCTCACTTTCAAAGCCATCCATAACCTCTCTCCATCATATCTCTCTGACCTGATCCATGTCACCACGCCCTCACGTTCCCTAAGATCCTCTTCATCCATCCATCTCACTGTCCCTTTATTTAAACTGTCCACCATGGGTGCCCGAGCTTTCAGCCGCTCTGCCCCACATCTATGGAACTCTTTACCACCAGACCTTCGTAACTTAGACTCAATATCCCTCTTCAAATCAAGACTCAAAACACACCTATTCCTGACTGCTTATTCATTGTAATCAACTTTTCTTCTCTATCTTTGTTGTTGTTGTTGTTTTCATCCAATTTGATTTTATTGTTTTGATTTTGTCCTTGAGTGCCCAGAAAGGCGCCTTATAAATAAAATGTATAATTATTATTATTATTATATTGGTGGGCGGTCGAGGATGGAGTCGGCTCTCTTGGTTGCTTTGTTGGGTTTGCTCCTGTCTCTGGCCATGCTCCCCCCACCCAAGCAGCCGATGGCGTAGAACACCGCAAAGGCCACCACAGTGTAAATGTTTTTTTGTTTTACTTTTGTGGCTGTGTGTAGAAGTGGTTGGTTGCCTCAGCTCTGCTCTTCTAATGTCTTTAATGTCCTTTGTGTTCTTTGATGTTACCCTCTTAAACACATGTTTATGTGTGCTATGGCTATGAGTTGTTTTCCCCTTGGCCTCAGTCTGGATCCCCTTTCCAGCGGCCCAGGCTTCCATCCATCCATTTTCTACCGCTTGTCCCTTTTGGGGTCGCGGGTGGTGCTGGAGCCTATCTCAGCTGCATTCGGGCGGAAGACGGGGTACACCCTGGACAAGTCCCCACCTCATCACAGGGCCAACACAGATAGACAGATAACATTCACACTCACATTCACACACTAGGGCTAATTTAGTGTTGCCAATCAACCTAGGAGGAAGCCGGAGGAAGCCGGAGTACCCGGAGGGAACCCACGCAGTCACGGAGAGAACATGCAAACTCCACACAGAAAGATCCCGAGCCCGGGATTGAACCCAGACTACTCAGGACTTTCGTATTGTGAGGCACATGCACTAACCCCTGTTCCACTGTGCTGCCCGCGGCCCAGGCTTAGACTGATTTTTTTTATTTATTTAATTTATTTATTTATTTTTTGTTTAAAAAAATAAAAGAGAATAAATAAAATAAAAAATAAAAGAGAATAAATAAATTAAAAAATAAAATAAAAATTAAAAAATTAAACGGCCCAGGCTTAGACTGATTTTTATTTTTTTTCTCAAAATGAGCCAAAAAGGAGTGGCAGCCACATATAAACAAACTACGGTGCATTGAAGGACCACCCAAATTAGTAGGACAAAACGGTGCTCGCCAAATCCTCTCATCAGTGAAGCATGTTTAATAAAAACAGTGTGATTTCTAACAATTAAGAAGGTGTGTGTCATGTTTGCTCTCTTACAAAAACAATGTTAAAACAAAAATTATATTTTTTCCACTATTTTTTCCATTTTCATACATTTTTTAAAAAGCTACAGAGAGCCACGAGGGCGGCGCTAAAGAGTAAATTTAGTTTGTGAACCCTTAGATATCTATTAGTAGCAGCAGCATTGTATAAAGCGCAGTTGAAATTGTGAAAACAAAATAGCAGCCTATAACCTGAAAATATAGTTAATTTTGGATTATCTTCATCAACAGGTCTTGCATCTCTCAGCACACTGTGCTAAGTCTTACAGAAAGTCAATACAACTCTTAAGATAATACTTTGGTAAATCAGAACAGGA
The DNA here is from genome assembly GCF_033978685.3 of Nerophis lumbriciformis. Classification (NCBI taxonomy): domain Eukaryota; kingdom Metazoa; phylum Chordata; class Actinopteri; order Syngnathiformes; family Syngnathidae; genus Nerophis; species Nerophis lumbriciformis. Next base: position 22,327,472 of record NC_084563.2, on the reverse strand, counting down.
TGATTTACTTTTGAAGACGCACGTCAGCGTACGTGCTGAATTCCCCTGCTGCCCTCGTATTTGTCTGCCTCGCTCTGCCAGTTTTCTTGGTAACAATGGTCGGCATGGAATAAACCAAAGAGTCCTCGTCTCTCTGAGGAAACAAATCATGTAAGACATGGCAAGAAAAAGAAAACGAAACAGAGACGCAGAACTTTTCTACAGACTTTTTCTTACCTGCTGAACGCGACTGAATGTTTCATCGAGTGTTTGTGGAAGAGCTAAAAAAATGTTAAATAAATCATCAAAAAGCAACCTAATGATGTGTTTTTTTCTTACCTTTGCAGCAAAAACAGTTTTGTGTCCTGATCTTGTTGATGAGGAAGGCTGACATGATGAAACTTAAGGCCAAAGCAGCACTCAAGACGATTAAAACATACTTGCATGAATCAGAGCTGCTGGAATCTGGATAGTTATGATAAAAAAACATTTATGAAAAAACACTATTGTCGAATCTATCAATAAAGATCTTTACCTTTGGTGTTGACTTTTATTGGATTTGCCATGAAAATCCTCCCACATGTGACCACAGCACACAAGTAAGTTCCAGCATCAGAGGAGTTGACGTTCTTTGAGAAAGTGTGGACACATTTCTGTGTGGAATTATCTTTGATCTTCTTGCATTCCTCATGAGCGTAAACAAAGCTGGGATAGACACTTTCTGGTCCAGTTCTGAACCAGGACACTTTGTGTCTATCCTGACAGGTTTCATTCCCAGAGTGGGAGAGGACTGAGCACTGCAACTTCACAGGCGGTCCTGGTTGGACTTCAGAGACAACAGACACGGAGGGTTCTGGTTCTGGGAAGAGTGCAAGACAAATTGAAGACTTTCAGCACTCTGTGACTTTGATTCCACAGATCCACATTCACTTCTGTTGAAATCTTGAAGGTAAAAAATACTGATGTGTTAATGCAGAGGTTACATTTCTTGTAGTGCATGTAAAAACATGTTCATCACAATAAAATATTTGTTCATTTGAAGGCTGAATTATTGGAAGAGTAGTCAAGTAACATTGTTATCTATAAACAGATGTTATGTTACAATTAAAATGTGTAAAATTGTTCATTTAAACTGTTTTCTAATTATTTGTTGTCATATTTACCTGTGACCTGAAGGAATGTTCCTTTCAAAAACGAGAGTTGACTTAATCTCACTTTTAAACAGTAGTAGATCGCCGTATCACTTTTCTCTGCTTGACTAATTTGCAGAACAAATGTTTCTTGTTCTTTTTTGGCTGTGATGCGATGTCCAGTATTTGATGTTCCACGTTCAACAGGTCCTGATTCGTAAGATGACATTTTAGCTAAAATTTCAGGATAGGTTCCAGAAACAAGTCGGATCCAAATCAAGTGTTCAACATTCTTATTTGTAACGTAGGAACATGTCAGAGAGACATTTTGTCCAGGTTCAAGAGTCTGAGTGGAAAAGTTGTAAGCACCTGTACATGCTGAAGAGAAAAAGAAGACATATTAATAAGAGTCATGTACAGTATGAACATGTCTCCATTGGAACTGAGCATGGACTTGCCTCCACTTTGGAGCAGGAGCAGCAGATGAAGCACGATCCACATTTTCTCCTCTCGTTGGACCAAGTGAACATCAGACCATCTAGACAGCATCTTAACGTTATTAACAGGAACCACATCATACCAAATGGGAGGAAACTATTTTGCTGCTATCTCATTGGCTCATCAGTGCCGCCTCTACCTCAGTGGAAATATATACAACCAAACTTTCCAGTCCCTTTGTATCATTTTCTCACAGGGTTTTTATTTTATCTACTTGTGTTGACTATGCAGTATTTCTGTGGCGAAGTCAACATTTTTTTTTTGTCTCTGCAGATTTGTACAAATCAAATAACTATGTAACACATGTGCTGGATTTTGCTAAAACAAGAGTTAATAAATTTAATTTGTACTGGCCACAACCAGTAACCAGTAATCCTCCACTAATTATTTTCAGAATCATTTTAAAGGCTGAACCTTCCAATTGGAATGGGTTGTGTAAAAAATGTAGATAAAATAAAAAATAACAATAAAGCCTTATATTTGTCTGAGGGTCACTATCATGTCAAGTGACATGAGCGGCAACAGCTGTCCATTTTTGAGTCACAGGTGTCACTTTAGGCCAAAATGTTTGAACTACCCTGTTAGGAAAACAATAAATCCACCCTGAATTCACAAATGACATCACACAGGACAACGATTCAAACTCTGATCTTCACTTTATTGCCAAAAGTATTTGGCCACCCATCCAAATGATCAGAATCAGGTGTCCTAATCACTTGGCCCGGCCACAGGTGTATAAAATCAAGCACTTAGGCATGGAGACTGTTTCTACAAACATTTGTGAAAGAATGGGCCGCTCTCAGTGATTTCCAGCATGGAAATGTCATAGGATGCCACCTGTGCAACAAATCCAGTCGTGAAATTTCCTCGCTCCTAAATGATCCAAAGTCAACTGTCGGCTTTATTATAAGAACATGGAAGCGTTTGGGAACAACAGCAACTCAGCCACCAAGTGGTAGGCCACGTAAACAGACAGATGCTGAAGCGCATAGTGCAAAGAGGTCGTCGACTTTCTGCACTGTCAGTTGCTACAGAGCTCCAAACTTCATGTGACCTTCCAATTAGCCCACGTACAGTATGCAGAGAGCTTCATGGTTTGGTTTTCTATGGCCGACCAGCTGCATCAAAACCATACATCACCAGGTCCAATGCAAAGCGTCCAATTCAGTAGTTTAAAGCACATCACCACTGCACTCTAGAGCAGTGGAGACGCGTTCTCTGGAGTGATTAATCACACTTATCCATCTGGCAATCTGATGCACCAGTCTGGGTTTGGAGATTGCCAGGAGAATGGTACATTTCAGACTGCAATGTGCTAAGTGTGAAATTTGGCAGAGGAGGAATTATGGTGTAAGGTTGTTTTTCAGGAGTTGAGCTTGGTCCCTTAGTTCCAGTGAAAGGAACTTTGAATGCTCCAGGATACCAAAACATTTTGGACAATTCCATGCTCCCAACCTTGTGAGAACAGTTTGGAGCGGGCCACTTACTCTTCCAACATGACTGTGCACCAGTGCACAAAGCAAGGTTCACAAAGACATGGAGGACAGAGTCGGGTGTGGATGAACTTGACTGGCCTGCACAGAGTCCTGACCTGAACTCGATTGAACACCTTTGGGATGAATTAGAACAGAGACTGAGAGCCAGGCCTTCTCCACCAACATCAGTGTGTGACCTCACCAATGCGCTTTTGGAAGAAAGGTAGAAAATTCCTATTAAGACACTTCTACATTATTTGGAGGCGAAGAGGAATAAGCCAAACTAGCACAAAAAACAGATATAGAAACTGAAATAGGTCAATATTTTTAAGTATGTGATACAATAGAAACCTAATTGTTTAACCTGTGTCCAAATCACTCCAACTTGTCCCAAAGTAAGTGTGAAAATGGGAAAAAATGAAAAATTTGACAAATCAGACTAATTTAGTGCATAGAAACGTACTGACTCTAAAAAGTGACGGACAAGGCAGTACAAATCTTCAATGATTACTCAGACTAGGACTGTTTTCACTGCTGGACTCTAGAAAGAGGTTCCGCAGCCTCCATAGCAGAACCTCCAGGTTCTGTAACAGCTTCTTCCCTCAGGTCGTACGACTCTTGAACGCATCAAAATTATCCCCTCAAATCCCCCCAAAATGGATTAACTGGCTGGAATAAAAAAGACAATATAACATACATCCATAAACGTGGAAGCATGTGAAAAAGTGCAATATATTTATCTGTACAGTAACCTATTTATTTATTTATAAATGCACCTTATTGCTTTTTTTATCCTGCACTACCATGAGCTCATGAAATGAAATTGCGTTCTTATCTGTACTGTAAAGTTTAAATTTGAATGACAATAAAAAGGAAGTCTAAGTCTAAGTAGTAAAAATAACATTCGTATCATGTGCTGTCATCTGTGTCAGTAGAAATTTTCACATTTCAGCCTAAAATAATTCCACTTTCAACGACAGAAAATATGTTGCTGTAAAACGTTTATGATTTTTGTGTTTTACACACACACCACCTACAATTAAAGCCCAAAACCCATTAAAAAAAGCTACTAAATATATTAGAAGTTGTTCAAAAGCTACTCAATACTTGAGTAATTATTTTACAGAATACTTACTCTTACTCAAGTAATTATTAAGACTACTTCTTAGTTTTATAATATTCTAAAGTAGCGGTACTTTTACTTGAGTACAATTTTGGGTACTCTACTCATCTCTGATCATAAACTGCAACGGTCCAACGCGAGATGTTTACTTAAGTTCTGGAATATGCAGCACACACCATATTCTATAGAATCCAGACATTTTTGGCACCGCTGTCGTGATGGTGCATCTGTAATGATCCAAAAATGTATGTAATAATACATGAAAATGAATGTTGAAAGACTTTTTTCACATAAGCGATATAATAATATACATCATTTATACATCTCCTATATGGAAGAAAAAAAATTGCCATTAAAAAAATGTCAGCAGACACCAAAACAAATCAACATTTGCAGCCAATTGTGCGTAACTGTGCCAGAAATCCTTGAAAAAGACACAAGCTGCGGCTGCATAACAGTTTAAGTCTTGAGACATCACATTGTGTGTGCTAAATTAAATTGAAATCTCCTTCCAGTATTGAGGACATTGTGATAATCAGCATATTCTGAATTTTCATGAAGGCAGACACGCTAAATGGATTGCGCTCCCTATTTTGCTGGTGTTTAGTAGATCCGTTTTGCGTGTGCTGTCAAGTTTGCACGTGTTTTAGTACACACAAACCTTTGTTTGTCTCACTCGCTCTAGAACTCTTTCTCTGGCACACACAATTAAAAGTTCATCCATCCATCCATCTTCTTCCGCTTATCCGAGGTCGGGTCGCGGGGGCAGCAGCCTAAGCAGGGAAGCCCAGACTTCCCTCTCCCCAGCCACTTCGTCCAGCTCTTCCTGTGGGACCCCGAGGCGTTCCCAGGCCAGCCGGGAGACATAGTCTTCCCAACGTGTCCTAGGTCTTCCCCGCGGCCTCCTACCGGTCGGACGTGCCCTAAAAACCTCCCTAGGGAGGTGTTCGGGTGGCATCCTGACCAGATGCCCGAACCACCTCATCTGGCTCCTCTCGATGTGGAGGAGCAGCGGCTTTACTTTGAGCACCCCCCGGATGGCAGAGCTTCTCACCCTATCTCTAAGGGAGAGCCCCGCCACCCGGCGGAGGAAACTCATTTCGGCCGCTTGTACCCGTGATCTTGTCCTTTCGGTCATAACCCAAAGCTCATGACCATAGGTGAGGATGGGAACGTAGATCGACCGGTAAATTGAGAGCGTTGCCTTCCGGCTCAGCTCCTTCTTCACCACAACGGATCGATAAAGCGTCCGCATTACTGAAGACGCCGCACCGATCCGCCTGTCGATCTCACGATCTACTCTTCCCTCACTCGTGAACAAGACTCCGAGGTACTTGAACTCCTCCACTTGGGGCAAGATCTCCTCCCCAACCCGGAGATGGCACTCCACCCTTTTCCGGGCGAGAACCATGGACTCGGACTTGGAGGTGCTGATTCCCATCCCAGTCGCTTCACACTCGGCTGCGAACCGATCTAGTGAGAGCTGAAGATCCTGGCCAGATGAAGCCATCAGGACCACATCATCTGCAAAAAGCAGAGACCTAATCCTGCAGCCACCAAACCAGATCCCCTCAACGCCTTGACTGCGCCTAGAAATCTGTCCATAAAAGTTATGAACAGAATCGGTGACAAAGGGCAGCCTTGGCGGAGTCCAACCCTCACTGGAAACGTGTCCGACTTACTGCCGGCAATGCGGACCAAGCTCTGGCACTGAGCATACAGGTAGCGGACTGCCACAATCAGACAGTCCGATACCCCATACTCTCTGAGCAATCCCCACAGGACTTCCCGAGGGACACGGTCGAATGCCTTCTCTAAGTCCACAAAACACATGTAGACTGGTTGGGCAAACTCCCATGCAATCTCAAGGACCCTGCCGAGAGTATAGAGCTGGTCCACAGTTCCACGACCAGGCCGAAAACCACACTGTTCCTCCTGAATCCGAGGTTCGACTATCCAGCGTAGCCTCCTCTCCAGTACACCTGAATAGACCTTACCGGGAAAGCTGAGGAGTGTGATCCCACGATAGTTAGAGCACACCCTCTGGTTCCCCTTCTTAAAGAGAGGAACCACCACCCCGGTCTGCCAATCCATAGGTACCGCCCCCGATGTCCACACGATGCTGCAGAGTCTTGTCAACCAAGACAGCCCCACAGCATCCAGAGCCTTAAGGAACTCTGGGCGGATCTAATCTACCCCCGGGGCCTTGCCACCGAGGAGCTTTTTAACTACCTCAGCAACCTCAGCCCCAGAAATAGGAGAGCCCACCACAGACTCCCCAGGCACTGCTTCCTCATAAGAAGACGTGTTGGTGGGATTGAGGAGGTCTTCGAAGTATTCCCTCCACCGATCCACAACATCCGCAGTCGAGGTCAGCAGAACACCATCCCCGCCATACACGGTGTTGATAGTGCACTGCTTCCCCTTCCTGAGACAGCGGATGGTGGTCCAGAATTGCTTCGAAGCCGTCCGGAAGTCGTTTTCCATGGCTTCCCCGAACTCCTCCCATGTCCGAGTTTTTGCCTCTGCGACCGCTGAAGCCGCACACCGCTTGGCCTGTCGGTACCTGTCCGCTGCCTCAGGAGTCCTATGAGCCAAAAGAACCCGATAGGACTCCTTCTTCAGCTTGACGGCATCCCTCACCGCCGGTGTCCACCAACTGGTTCTAGGATTACCGCCACGACAAGCACCAACTACCTTGCGGCCACAGCTCCAATCAGCCGCCTCGACAATAGAGGCGCGGAACATGGTCCATTCGGACTCAATGTCCAGCACCTCCCTCGTGACATGTTCAAAGTTCTTCCGGAGGTGGGAATTGAAACTCTCTCTGACAGGAGACTCTGCCAGACCTTCCCAGCAAACCCTCACAATGCGTTTGGGCCTGCCAGGTCTGTCCGGCATCCTCCCCCACCATCGCAGCCAACTCACCACCAGGTGGTGATCGGTAGAAAGCTCCGCCCCTCTCTTCACCCGAGTGTCCAAAACATGAGGCCGCAAATCCGATGACACAACTACAAAGTCGATCATGGAACTGCGGCCTAGGGTGTCCTGGTGCCAAGTGCACATATGGACACCCTTATGTTCGAACATGGTGTTCGTTATGGACAATCTGTGGCGGGCACAAAAGTCCAATAACAAAACACCGCTCGGGTTCAGATCCGGGCAGCCATTCTTCCCAATCACGCCTCTCCAGGTTTCACTGTCGTTGCCAACATGAGCATTGAAGTCCCCCAGTAGCACGAGGGAATCACCCGGGGGAGCACTCTCAAGTACTCCCTCGAGTGAATCCAAAAAGCAATTAAACAATTAAAAGTTGACTCGCATAAATAAATGAGCTACTCTCGCAAATAAACACTGTTGAAGTTAAAACTTGTTGTGGTTAACCTTTAAAATAAAAATAAAAAGGTGTGAACTAAAAATAACTTTTTCTTCCTGTCCAAGTGTGCTTCAACTTCATACACGATTGCTGCAATGACTGCACACAGGAAGAATACTGAACATGTTTGATACTTTTTATTTACAGTTTGCAGTAAGAAGTGTTGCATTATCATCAGCATACACATGAATGTTGGAGAGTGATGTTAGAAATGAACATGGTGGATATTTATCTTGGCAGTCAGCACAAAGGTACAAAGTTTGTCATTAGTTTTCATGGATAGACCTACTACTCACATCTTTCACCACATTACATGTGCTGTTACTTACTTCAGGTTACTCTGAAATCACAATAAATCAAAAATAATGGCGAAATGTTTTTCTAAAGATATACAAAAAAAACACTGTCTTGATTATTTAGATTTCCAAGTATTTCAATGAGTGCCCTACAGCAGTGTTTTTCAACCACTAATTTCACCTATTTGAGTTAAAACATTTTTTCCAAACCAGTAATTATAGTCTGCAAATGATGCGTTGTTTCTGAGTGTCGGTGCTGTCTAGAGCTCGGCAGAGTAACCGTGTAATACTCTTTCATATCAGTAGGTGGCAGCCGGTAGCTAATTGCTTTGTAGATGTTGGAAACAGCGGGAGGCAGGGTGCAGGTAAAAAGGTGTCTAATGCTTAAACCACAAATAAACCAAAGGTGAGAGCCCCTAAGAAAAGACATTGACGCTTAGGGAAGGCTACGCCGCACGAAACTAAAACTGAACTGGCTACAAAGTCAACAAACACAGAATGCTGGACGACAGCAAACACTTACTGTGGAGCAGGACATCCGAACATGTCATGACAATCAACAATGTCCCTACAAAGAAGGATAAAAACAACTGAAATATTCTTGATTGCTAAAACAAAGTAAATGCGGGAAATATCGCTCAAAGGAAGACATGAAACTGCTCCAGGAAAATACCCCAAAAAAAGAAAAAGCCACCAAAATAGGAGCGCAAGACAGGAACTAAAACACTACACAGGAAAACGAGCAAAAAACTCAAAATAAGTCAGGGTGTGATGTGACAGGTCGTGACAGTACACCAGTGACGTGCGGTGAGGTTGATGGCTGGTGAGGCACTGACTTCATCACAGTCAGATTTACAAACATATGAACCCTAAAGAGTATCTTATTCACCATTTGATTGGCAGCAGTTAACGGGTTATGTTTAAAAGCTCATACCAGCATTCTTCCCTGCTTGGCACTCAGCATCAAGGGTTGGAATTGAGGGTTAAATCAGCAAAAATGATTCGCGGGCGCGACGCCGCTGCTGCCCACTGCTCCCCTCACCTCCCAGGGGGTGATCAAAGGTGATGGGTCAAATGCAGAGGACAAATTTCACCACATCTAGTGTGTGTGTGACAATCATTGGTACTTTAACTTAACTTTAACTTTACACATACAAACTGTAGCGCACAAAAAAGCACATTTAATAAAAATAAAAAAACGTTATTATGGTCTTACCTTTACTTATAAATGAAGTCCATGCGCCGCTCCTTCTGCATAAAAGCATCGATAACTTGTTTATAGAAGTCTTCCTCATCTTTCTTCAGTTTTAAAAGTCTCTCTGTCTCGATGGAGATCTTCCTTTAATTATTACCTCCTGCTTCGATTGAAAGTCCAGTTTAGAAAACTGTTTTATTTTAGATATGTAATCCTCCATGTTAATAGTCCAGGCGAGAAGAAAAAATAAACGATCGCTGCTAACTGTTGCTGCTTGTTGTCACTTCTTCTGCGGCCGAGTAGTCGCAAGAATGATCTCTGGGATCACTAGCGCCCTCTACCACCAGGAGGCGGGATTACTGCGAGCCTCACACAGTGCGTCTCGGCAGCAGTTTTATGATTGCTCAGCACAAGAAACACGTTACACACATACAGTTGTTGACAAAATACACTGTACATTATATACCTCAGCTAACTAAACTATGGAAATGTATAATATAATTCATATAGCAATACGGTCTCACTGCACAGCAGGCCAGCAGTTAGCCGAGTCATTGCGCAATCCATGGTGAGGCACAACTGGCTGGTGACTCACCGCAAGTCTCTTCTCAGTATTTGAACGGCAAATGTGAAAATTCAGCGATTTTGAATAAAAAAAATCTAAAACTGGTGAAGTTAAATGGAAAATAACTTTATAGTATAATCACTGGCTACATATAACAATTTAATTACTATTTTTTTCTCTTTACATTTTTATTCCTTCCATGATGGCACGTGAGGCCCAGCCTCACCTGCCTCCCCTGACTGCATGTCACTGCAGTACACCTACTTTGAGACAAGAGCTATAGTGATGCATGCTTGGTTATGCTTTAAAGTCAAATCCAACAATTGCGACAACGACTTTTTACTGTCAACTGAGTTTCGTTTTTTAATGATTTCTGCTGGTGGTGTGCCTACAGATTTTTCCAACGCAAAAATTGTGCCTACAGAGGTAAAATCAACTTTTACAATCGTTTCTAAAGCCTCTTTGCAGTATATTTATCTAAACATGTTACATTGAAGAAGATGACTTTTACACTCACATAAAATGGGAGCAGGAAGAAGCAGAGCTTATTTATTCCTACCTCATCTCTGTGTCTCGGTTAACATTTTCTTACAGGGAAAAAGTATAAGAATGAGTAAAATAAACAGAATGTGTTACTTGTATCAGAACACATTTTAATTTTGTGTGGTGAGGATTGAGCCATGAAGACACACGTCAGTGTACGTGCTGAATTCCTCTGCTGCCCTCGTATTTGTCTGCCTTGCTCTGCCAGTTTTCCTGGAGACAATGGTCGGCATGGAATAAACCAAAGAGTCCTCGTCTCTCTGAGGAAACAAGTCATGTGAGACATGAGAAGAAGCTGAAAACCAAGCAAAGATGTGCAGAACTTTTCTGCAAACTTCCTTTTACCTGCTGGACGTGACTGAACGTTTCATCGAGTGTTTGTGGACCAGCTGAAAAATTGAAGACAAATACTAAAAGAACACACTAATGATGATTGATAATGTGCTTATTTTTTCGTACCTTTGCAGCAAAAAATGATTTTATTTCTACTCTTTTTGATGAGGAAGGCCGTCAAGATGAAGTTTAAAACCAAAGAAGCACTCAAGACAAAGAACAAATAGTTGTTTGAATCATTGCTGCTGGAATCTAAATGGTTAAAAAAGAAAACACTTATGGAAAAAAGGCACTTGCACTGAATCCATCAATACTAATGACTTAAGGTTTACCTTGGGTGTTGTTGACTTTTATTGGAGTGCCCATGAAAATCCTCCCACATGTGACCACAGCACACAAGTAAGTTCCAGCATCAGAAGAGTTGACGTTCTTTGAGAAAGTGTGGACACATTTCTGTGTGGACTTATCTTTGATCTTCTTGCATTTGTCATGAGCATAAACAAAGCTGGGATGGACACTTTCTGGTCCAGTTCTGAACCAGGACACTTTGGGTCCATCCTGACAGCTTTCATTCCCAGAGTGGGAGAGGACTGAGCACTGCAACTTCACAGGCGGTCCTGGTTGGACTTCAGAGACAACAGACACGGAGGGTTCTGGTTCTGGGAAGAGTGCAAGACAAATTGAAGACTTTCAGCACTCTGTGACTTTGATTCCACAGATCGACATTCACCTCTGTTGAAATCTTGAAGGTAAAAAATACTGTGATGTGTTAATGCAGAGGTTACATTTCTTGTAGTGCATGTAAAAACATGACTTGGACATTTGAAGACTGCATTATTGGAAGAGTAGTCAAGTTAACATCATTATATATAAACAGATGTTATGTAACAATTAAAATATGTAAAATTGTTCATTTAAACTGTTTTCTAATTATTTGTTTTCATATTTACCTGTGACCTGAAGGAATATCCCATTCAAAAATGTAATATTGTTCAAATATGAATTTACTTTAAGACAGTAGTAGATCGCCGTATCACTTTTCTCTACTTGACTAATTTGCAGGACAACTGTTCCTTGTTCTTTTGTGGCTGTGATGCGATGTCCAATAGTTGATGGTCCATGTTTAACAGAGCCTGAACTGTCAAATGTTATCGAACACAAAAATTCAGGTGAGCTTCCAGCAACCAGTCGGACCCAAAAAAAGTGGTTCCAAGTTCCAACTTTGCCGCGTGGACATATCAGAGAGACACTTTGTCCAGGTCCAACAGTTTGAGAGGAAAAGGTGTAAGCACCTGTACACGCTGAAGAGAAGAAGAGAAAAAGAAGACATATTAATAAGAGTCATGTACAGTATGAACATGTCTCCATTGGAACTGAGCATGGACTTGCCTCCACTTTGGAGCAGGAGCAGCAGATGAAGCACGATCCACATTTTCTCTTCTCGTTAGACCAAGTGAACATCAGACCATCTAGACAGCATCTTAACGTTATTGACTGAACCACATCATACCAAATGGGAGGGAACTATTTTGCTGCTATCTCATTGGTCGTCATGTTTCTCTACCTCAGTGGAAATATGTCCAACCAAACTTTCCAGTCTGTTGGTACCATTTTCTCAAGGTGGTTCTTTTTCTTTACTACTGTCAATAACTATGCAGTATTTATGTGGCAAAGAAAACATTTTACAATCATGTTTTTCTCCAGATGTGTCACATAATTTAATTTTCCTGAGGGAGTACTCTCCATCTATAGATTTTCAGCCAAAAAAAAGTCCCACATCCTTTGAATTTCGGATATTTAGAACACAAACTGAGATGACATTCAGAATTGTAAGACTTTTGGGGTGAAGAACATCAAAGGTTTCACTTTAAGTATAACAAACTGTTCACAATTTAATTCCATCTCTATTCAGTAATCTCTGAGTCTATAAACGTCGCCTGATGTGTGGTGTATTTATTTATCAATTTATTTATTTGTACTTATCAGCACAGAGGCAAAAAACATTGGCATTACCAGCTGTGGCTGTAGGCAACCTCTGTGTCCTTTTTTAAAAATCAACTTCACAAGGTCGCATTGAGAACCATGCATGTTACATTTGCACTACGGTTGTTTACACAGAACTCATGAGCGGTATTCATAATCAGTTTGCTCCTTGCTAGTATTACAACCAGTGGTCTGAAAACTACTTAAAAAAATATTTAATTATAGTTACTTTACCAAAAAAGGAATTGAATACATGCATAACTACTCTTCAATATATGTCATTAATTACTAGGGAAAGTAATTTATACGTTACTTAAAAAAAAATAAAAAAATTAATTATCAGGCATATGCATTTGAGATCACCTCTCTGAGCTGCCACCTTAACGTGGTAGAGGAGTTTGCGTGTCCCAATGATCCTAGGAGCTATGTTGTCCGGGGGTTTTATGCCCCCTGGTAGGGTCTCCCAAGACAAACAGGTCCTAGGTGAGGGATCAGACAAAGAGCAGCTCGAAGACCTCCATGAAAAATAAAAACCAAGGACCCAGATTTCCCTCGCCCGGACGCGGGTCACTGGGGCCCCCCTCTGGAGCCAGGCCCGGAGATGGGGCACGATGGCGAGCGCCTGGTGGCCGGGCCTGTCCCCATGGGGCCCGGCCGGGCACAGCCCGAAGAGGCAACGTGGGTCCCCCCCTCCAATGGGCTCACCACCCATAGCAGGGGTCATGGAGGTCGGGTGCAATGTGAGCTGGGCGGGAGCCGAAGGCAGGGCACTTGGCGGTCCGATCCTCGGCTACAGAAGCTAGCTCTTGGGACGTGGAACGTCACCTCGCTGGGGGGGAAGGAGCCTGAGCAAGTGCGCGAGGTGGAGAAGTTCCGGCTAGATATAGTCGGACTCACTTCGACGCACAGCAAGGGCTCTGGAACCAGTTCTCTCGAGAGGGGCTGGACTCTCTTCCACTCTGGCGTTGCTGGCAGTGAGAGGCGATGGGCTGGGGTGGCAATTCTTGTTCCCCCCCGGCTCAGAGCCTGCACGTTGGAGTTCAACCCGGTGGACGAGAGGGTAGCTTCCCTCCGCCTTCGGGTGGGGGAACGGGTCCTGACTGTGGTTTGCGCTTACGCGCCAAACCGCAGCTCAGACTACCCACCCTTTTTGGATTCACTCGAGGGAGTACTTGAGAGTGCTCCCCCGGGTGATTCCCTCGTTCTACTGGGGGACTTCAATGCTCATGTTGGCAGCGACAGAGAAACCTGGAGAGGCGTGATTGGGAAGAATGGCTGCCCGGATCTGAATCCGAGCGGTGTTTTGTTATTGGACTTTTGTGCCCGTCACAGATTGTCCATAACGAACACCATGTTCAAACATAAGGGTGTCCATATGTGCACTTGGCACCAGGACACCCTAGGCCACAGTTCCATGATCGACTTTGTAGTTGTGTCATCGGATTTGCGGCCTCATGTTTTGGACACTCGGGTGAAGAGAGGGGCGGAGCTTTCTACCGATCACCACCTGGTGGTGAGTTGGCTGCAATGGTGGGGGAGGATGCCGGACAGACCTGGCAGGCCCAAACGCATTGTGAGGGTTTGCTGGGAACGTCTGGCAGAGTCTCCTGTCAGAGAGAGTTTCAATTCCCACCTCCGGAAGAACTTTGAACATGTCACGAGGGAGGTGCTGGACATTGAGTCCGAGTGGACCATGTTCCGCGCCTCTATTTTCGAGGCAGCTGATTGGAGCTGTGGCCGCAAGGTAGTTGGTGCCTGTCGTGGCGGTAATCCTAGAACCCGTTGGTGGACACCGGCGGTGAGGGATGCCGTCAAGCTGAAGAAGGAGTCCTATCGGGTTCTTTTGGCTCATAGGACTCCTGAGGCAGCGGACAGGTACCGACAGGCCAAGCGGTGTGCGGCTTCAGCGGTCGCAGAGGCAAAAACTCGGACACGGGAAGAGTTCGGGGAAGCCATGGAAAACGACTTCCGGACGGCTTCGAAGCAATTCTGGACCACCATCCGCCGCCTCAGGAAGGGGAAGCAGTGCACTATCAACACCGTGTATGGCGAGGATGGTGTTCTGCTGACCTCGACTGCGGATGTTGTGGATCGGTGGAGGGAATACTTCGAAGACCTCCTCACTCTTACCAACTCGTCTTCCTATGAGGAAGCAGTGCCTGGGGAGTCTGTGGTGGGCTCTCTTATTTCTGGGGCTGAGGTTGCTGAGGTAGTTAAAAAGTTCCTCGATGGCAAGGCCCCAGGGGTAGATGAGATCCGCCCGGAGTTCCTTAAGGCTCTTGGTTGACAAGACTATGCAGCATCGCGTGGACATCGGGGGCGGTACCTGTAGATTGGCAGACCGGGGTGGTGGTTCCTCTCTTTAAGAAGGGGAACCGGAGGGTGTGTACTAACTATCGTGGGATCACACTCCTCAGCCTTCCCGGTAAGGTTTATTCAGGTGTACTGGAGAGGAGGCTACGCCGGATAGTCGAACCTCGGATTCAGGAGGAACAGTGTGGTTTTCGTCCTGGTCGTGGAACTGTGGACCAGCTCTATACTCTCGGCAGGGTCCTTGAGGGTGCATGGGAGTTTGCCCAACCAGTCTACATGTGTTTTGTGGACTTGGAGAAGGCATTCGACCGTGTCCCTCGGGAAGTCCTGTGGGGAGTGCTCAGAGAGTATGGGGTATCGGACTGTCTGATTGTGGCAGTCCGCTCCCTGTATGATCAGTGCCAAAGCTTGGTCCGCATTGCCGGCAGTAAGTCGGACACGTTTCCAGTGAGGGTTGGACTCCGCCAGGGCTGCCCTTTGTCACCGATTCTGTTCATAACTTTTATGGACAGAATTTCTAGGCGCAGTCAAGGCGTTGAGGGGCTCTGGTTTGGTGGCTGCAGGATTAGGTCTCTGCTTTTTGCAGATGATGTGGTCCTGATGGCCCTGATGGCTTCATCTGGCCAGGATCTTCAGCTCTCACTGGATCGGTTCGCAGCCGAGTGTGAAGCGACTGGGATGAGAATCAGCACCTCCAAGTCAGAGTCCATGGTTCTCGCCTGGAAAAGGGTGGAGTGCCATCTCCGGGTTGGGGAGGAGATCTTGCCCCAAGTGGAGGAGTTCAAGTACCTCGGAGTCTTTTTCACGAGTGAGGGAAGAGTGGATCGTGAGATCGACAGGCGGATTGGTGCGGCGTCTTCAGTAATGCGGACGCTGTATCGATCCGTTGTGGTGAAGAAGGAGCTGAGCCGGAAGGCAAAGCTCTCGATATACCGGTCGATCTACGTTCCCATCCTCACCTATGGTCATGAGCTTTGGGTTATGACCGAAAGGACAAGATCACGGGTACAAGCGGCCGAAATGAGCTTCCTCCGTCGGGTGGCGGGGCTCTCCCTTAGAGATAGGGTGAGAAGCTCTGCCATCCGGGGGGGACTCAAAGTAAAGCCACTGCTCCTCCACATCAAGAGGAGCCAGATGAGGTGGTTCGGGCATCTGGTCAGGATGCCACCCGAACACCTCCCTAGGGAGGTGTTTAGGGCACGTCCGACCGGTAGGAGGCCACGGGGAAGACCCAGGACACGTGGGGAAGACTATGTTTCCCGGCTGGCCTGGGAACGCCTCGGGGTCCCACAGGAAGAACTGGACGAAGTGGCTGGGGAGAGGGAAGTCTGGGCTTCCCTGCTTAGGCTGCTGCCCCTGCGACCCGACCTCGGATAAGTGGAAGAAGATGGATGGATGGATGGATGGATGGATGCATTTGAGATATGTTTAATATAAGAGTACAGTGTGCAGAGTCTGTGCTTTTAAAAGGCAGGGCTTGTTGCCTAGTGTTACCTCTGCTTAATAAGGAGATTGAATGTGCTTGCATGGCTGTCATATTTTCTTGTCAACAAACGGGGTATTGTTTGGATGGCAAATTGGTCACTTCAATGCTTTATTCGTTGTTGAATATTCCCATTGTGTGCGTACGTTGTTGTCTGCTCTGTCACAGTGCGGTGGTGCCTCTTCCTGTTTGATATCAATTTCATGTTAGTGCGGTGCTGATTGTTTTCGACATAAAACCACATCGAAAGCAGCGTGTCACATTACATCACGTTACGCCATTATAACGAACACTGCAATTAATTGTAACAACTTACTGAAATGCAGAATAAAATGTGATATGTTCTCTAATCCCATGGCGAGAGTCCATGCTTTATTAATATTTAGGGTTACTTTGTATTCGGTTCATTGTGGACTGTTCCAAATCATGTCGCCGTCTTAGAACATTTTTATTGACATATACACGTCAGTCTTTATGGTAACGTTTAGGTTGTGGTTTTAATTAGTCCGAACACGTGTGCAGTTTCAGTATGGTGCATCACATACTACCAATTTCTCATTACATATCCAAAAAGGAGTAGGAAGAAACAGAGTTTATTTGATCCTACCCCCATTAACCCCGTTTAATGGCTATTGCTTACATGTTTGTCCGTTCACTACCTGTGCTCAATTTGCAACACAAACATTGAATAAATGAATGAATAAATAAATAAATACATTTTGAGGGTCCACAATTTTTGGGGTTAGGGTTATTATATATATATATATATGTATATATATATATATTAAATACATATATATATATATATATATTAAATATATACATATATATATATATGTATATATATATATATATATATATATATATATATATATATATATATATATATATATATATATATATATATATATATGTATGTATGACACTTACACACACTTCCGGCCTACTGACACAAATGCTGCATGGAAAATTTCCACTTTGTTGTGGTTGACCTTTGAAAAAATAAAGTTTGAACATATTTATTCCCCTGCTCAAGCATGCACAATTGTTGCAATGACTCCACACAGCAGGATTGCTAAAAAATGCTTTTTATTGACCGTTATTGCAGTTCTTACCATTGCATTATACACATGCATGTTGTACAGTGATGTTGGAAGATGTCGGCAGAGTAACCGTGTAATACTCTTCCATATCAGTAGGTGGCAGCCGGTAGCTAATTGCTTTGTAGATGTTGGAAACAGCGGGAGGTAGTGTGCAGGTAAAAATGTGCCTAATGCTTGAACCAAAAATAAACAAAAGGTGAGTGCCCCTAAGAAAAGGCATTGGCACTTAGGGAAGGCTATGCAGAACAAAACTAAAACTGAACTGGCTATAAAGTAAACAAAAACAGAATGCTGGACGACAGCAAAGACTTACTGTGGAGCAGTACATCCGAACATGACATGACAATCAACAATGTCCCCACAAAGAAGGATAAAAACAACTGAAATATTCTTGATTGCTAAAACAAAGTAGATGCGGGAAATATCGCTCAAAGGACGACATGAAACTGCTACAGGAAAATACCCCAAAAAAAGAAAAAGCCACCAAAATAGGAGCGCAAGACAAGAACTAAAACACTACACACTGGAAAATAGCAAAAAACTCAAAATAAGTCAGGGCGTGATGTGACAGGTTGTGACAGTACACCTACTTTGAGACAAGAGCTATAGTGATGCATGCTTGGTTATGGTTTAAAGTCTGTCACTGAGTTTCGTTTTTTAATGATTTCTGCTGGTGGTGTGCCTCTGGATTTTTTCAACGCAAAAAATGTGCCTATAGAGGTAAAATCAACTTGTACGATCATTTCCAAAGTCTCTTTGCAGTGTTGGGAATATTTATTTAAACATGTTTAACAAGTTTCACCGTGCGTGACTGCTCGCTGACTGCTCGCTGTTTCGAAAAAGCTAAGTATCGTTCTATTTGTGTGCTTTTAAATTGTTCTGCAGCTTTCTTTATTACTTTCTCAACATATTTAGTAGTACTATTTAACTTGCAAATCACCCGATCTCTGTCTCTCCACCCCTCCCGCAGCTAGCTAGCAGCTAGCTGCTAAGCTAACGAAGCTAGCGCGGAGAAAGGCGTCGCCGGGCGCCGGTCAGAAGGAGTCTACTCCTGCACACCGTGACCAGGACTTCTCGGAAGACAGCAGGAACTTCACTCGGTGACAGAAAACACAGTGAGTATGGCTTCCTGCGCGTCTTGCACCTTACTCACGGAGAGGCTGGCTCTGCTAGAGGGCCGTGTCCGCCAGTTAGAGCAGAGTAATCTCGTAACTTTAGATGTTGCGGACACATCTGCTAGCGTTAGCTGTAGCGAGCTAACTAGCCCAGCCTGTAGTAGTCCTAAGCGGCCTACAAGCTACGGTGTACCGGTTGAGACGCATAATAGATTTAGCTCTTTAGCTAGTCCTACACCCCAGTCTACCGGGCACCACACCTTAGTCATAGGGGACTCCATCACCCGAAACATAAAGCTTAGCAAACCAGCCACAATTAAGTGCATCCCGGGGGCCCGAGCACCTGACATTGAGGCTAATCTTAGGGAGCTAACTCGCAACAGGCCTAGTAAACACGTACGACAGGCTAATCGCACCACTAGTTATGCGAATATAGTTGTACACGTTGGCTCCAATGACACTAGAATGAGACAGTCAGAGATTACAAAGAGAAACATAGCCAGGACTTGTGATCTCGCTAGAAAGATGTCCAGGCATCGAGTAATTGTCTCTGGCCCACTGCCTGCGAGAGGCAATGATGAGAGATATAGCAGATTAGTCTCGCTTAACAAGTGGCTGTCTAGCTTCTGTAGACAACAGGGACTAACGTTTATTGATAATTGGCCCTCTTTCTGGGGCAAACCAGGCTTGCTGATGAGGGACGGCCTTCACCCTAACCAGGAAGGCGCCATCATCCTGTCTAAAAACATAGACTACTGTTTAAGTCACATTTGACTAACTACACTAGGGCAAGCCCGGTCACAGGCAATTACAGAGCCTGCTAGTCCGGATGAGGAGTCAGTTAAGCTAGAACTAGCCAGCGCCAGGCTGGATAATTCCTGTACGCATAGCAATTTTCTTAGAATAACACACAACTCACATAATGTGTTTTCTGCTGTGAATGTGTCAGGGGTAGATATGCATTCTACTGAGGTGGCAAATCATGATGCGTTCAGTCGATCGCTGCATCAAGCAAACAATCTGAAAATTCCTGTCGTATCAATTCCTAGATATGGTCGAAACTATTTAAAGTGTACTACGTATAATAAACGCAACATTATTAATATTTCTACTACGGATAATTTAAACAAAAACTCGTCAAAACAGCCCAATACTTATAATATGGGCTTTTTAAACATAAGATCATTGTCTCCCAAAACGTTATTAGTTAATGAGGTCATTAGAGACAACAATCTTAACATCATTGGTCTTAGCGAAACCTGGCTCAAACCAGACAAATTTTTTGCGCTAAATGAGGCATCTCCTCCTAACTATACGAATGCGCATATTGCCCGTCCCCTTAAAAGGGGTGGGGGGGTCGCACTAATATACAATGAAAACTTTAACCTTACCCCTAACCTAAATAATAAATACAAATCGTTTGAGGTGCTTACTATGAGGTCTGTCGCACCGCTGCCTCTCGATATGGCTGTTATCTACCGCCCCCCAGGGCCCTACTCGGACTTTATTAATGAATTCTCAGAGTTCGTTGCTGATCTAGTGACGCACGCAGACAATATAATCATAATGGGGGACTTTAATATCCATATGAATACCCCATCGGACCCTCAGTGCGTGGCGCTCCAGACTATAATTGATAGCTGTGGTCTTACACAAATAATAAATGAACCTACGCATCGCAACGGCAATACGATAGATCTAGTGCTGGTCAGGGGTGTCACCACCTCCAAAGTTATGGTACTCCCGTATACTAAAGTAATGTCCGATCATTACCTTATAAAATTCGAAGTTCTGACTCATTCTCAACAAACTAATAATAATAATAACTGCTATAGCAGCCGCAACATTAATGCTGCCACAACGATGACTCTTGCTGACCTACTGCCTTCGGTAATGGCACCATTCCCAAATTATGTCGGCTCTATTGATAACCTCACTAACAACTTTGACAATGCCCTGCGCAAAACCATTGATAGTATGGCACCGCTAAAACAAAAAAGGGCCCCTAAAAGGCGCACCTCATGGTTTACAGAAGAAACCAGAGCTCATAAATTATCATGTAGAAAGTTGGAACGCAAATGGCGCGCGACCAAGCTTGAGGTTTCCCATCAAGCATGGAGTGATAGTTTAATATCGTATAAACGCATGCTTACCTTAGCTAAAGCTAAATATTACTCAAATCTCATCCGCCTCAACAAAAACGACCCTAAATTTTTGTTTAGTACAGTAGCATCCCTAACCCAACAAGGGACTCCTCCCAATAGCTCCACCCACTCGGCAGATGACTTTATGAATTTCTTTAATAAGAAAATTGAACTCATTAGAAAGGAGATTAAAGACAACGTATCCCAGCTACAACTGGGTTCTATGAACACAGTTACAACTGTATCTACGACGGATACTGCAATACAAAATAGTCTCTCTCTTTTTGATGAAATAACATTAGAGGAACTATTACAGCGTGTAAGTGGGATAAAACAAACAACATGTTTACTCGACCCACTTCCTGGGAAACTTATCAAGGAGCTTTTTGTATTATTAGGTCCATCAGTGCTAAATATTATAAACTTATCACTTTCCTCTGGCACTGTTCCCCTAGCATTCAAGAAAGCGGTTATTCATCCTCTACTCAAAAGACCTAACCTTGATCCTGACCTCATGGTAAACTACCGACCGGTGTCCCACCTTCCCTTTATTTCGAAAATCCTCGAAAAAATTGTCGCACAGCAGCTAAATGAACACTTAGTGTCTAACAATCTCTGTGAACCTTTTCAATCCGGTTTCAGGGCAAATCACTCTACGGAGACAGCCCTCGCAAAAATGACTAATGATCTACTGCTAACGATGGATTCTGATGCGTCATCTATGTTGCTGCTTCTTGATCTTAGCGCTGCTTTCGATACCGTCGATCATAATATTTTATTAGAGCGTATCAAAACACGTATTGGTATGTCAGACTTAGCTTTGTCGTGGTTTAACTCTTATCTTACTGACAGGATGCAATGCGTCTCCCATAATAATGTGACCTCGGACTATGTTAAGGTAACGTGCGGAGTTCCTCAGGGTTCGGTTCTTGGCCCTGCACTCTTTAGTATTTACATGTTGCCGCTAGGCGACATCATACGCAAATACGGTGTTAGCTTTCATTGTTATGCTGATGACACCCAACTCTACATGCCCCTAAAGCTGACCAACACGCCGGATTGTAGTCAGCTGGAGGCGTGTCTTAATGAAATTAAACAATGGATGTCCGCTAACTTCTTGCAACTCAACGCCAAGAAAACGGAAATGCTGATTATCGGTCCTGCTAAACACCGACATCTATTTAATAATACCACCTTAACATTTGACAACCAAACAATTACACAAGGCGAATCAGTAAAGAATCTGGGTATTATCTTCGACCCAACTCTCTCGTTTGAATCACACATTAAGAGTGTTACTAAAACGGCCTTTTTTCATCTCCGTAATATCGCTAAAATCCGTTCTATTTTATCCACTAGCGACGCTGAGATCATTATTCATGCGTTCGTTACGTCTCGTCTCGACTACTGTAACGTATTATTTTCGGGTCTCCCTATGTCTAGCATTAAAAGATTACAGTTGGTACAAAATGCAACTGCTAGACTTTTGACAAGAACAAGAAAGTTTGATCATATTACGCCTATACTGGCTCACCTGCACTGGCTTCCTGTGCACTTAAGATGTGACTTTAAGGTTTTACTACTTACGTATAAAATACTACACGGTCTAGCTCCGTCCTATCTTGTCGATTGCATTGTACCATATGTCCCGGCAAGAAATCTGCGTTCAAAGAACTCTGGCTTATTAGTGATTCCCAGAGCCCAAAAAAAGTCTGCGGGCTATAGAGCGTTTTCTATTCGGGCTCCAGTACTATGGAATGCCCTCCCGGTAACAATTAGAGATGCTACCTCAGTAGAAGCATTTAAGTCCCATCTTAAAACTCATTTGTATACTCTAGCCTTTAAATAGCCCCCCTGTTAGACCAGTTGATCTGCCGTTTCTTTTCTTTTCTCCTCTGCTCCCCTTTTCCTTGAGGAGGGGGGGCACAGGTCCGGTGGCCATGGATGAAGTGCTGGCTGTCCAGAGTCGTGACCCGGGGTGGACCGCTCGCCTGTGCATCGGCTGGGAACATCTCTGCGCTGCTGACCCGTCTCCGCTCGGGATGGTGTCCTGCTGGCCCCACTATGGACTGGACTCTTACTATTATGTTGGATCCACTATGGACTGGACTCTCACAATATTATGTCAGACCCACTCGACATCCATTGCTTTCGGTCTCCCCTAGAGGGGGGGGGGGTTACCCACATATGCGGTCCTCTCCAAGGTTTCTCATAGTCATTCACATCGACGTCCCACTGGGGTGAGTTTTTCCTTGCCCGTATGTGGGCTTTGTACCGAGGATGTCGTTGTGGCTTGTGCAGCCCTTTGAGACACTTGTGATTTAGGGCTATATAAATAAAGATTGATTGATTGATTGAAGTTACATTGAAGAAGATCACTTTTACACTCACATAAAATGGGAGCTGGAAGAAGCAGAGCTTATTTATTCCTACCTCATCTCTGTGTCTCCATTTTCATGTTCTTACAGGGAAAAAAGTATAAGAATGTGTATTATTAACAGAATGTGTATCTAAACACATTTTAATGTTGTGTGGTGAGGATTGAGTCATGATGACACACGTCAGTGTACGTGCTGAATTCTTCTGCTGCCCTCGTATTTGTCTGCCTCGCCTTGTCAGTTTTCCTGGAGACGATGGCATGGAATAAACCAAAGAGTCCTCGTCTCTCTGAGGAAACAAGTCATGTGAGACATGAGAAGAAGCTGAAAACCAAGCAAAGATGCACAAAAAGTTTCTAGAAACTTCCTTTTACCTGCTGGACGTGACTGATCGTTTCATCGAGTGTTTGTGGACCAGCTAAAAAATTAAAGACAAATAATAAAAGAACACACTAATGATGATTGATAATGTGCTTATTTTTTCGTACCTTTGCAGCAAAAAATGATTTTGTTTCTACTCTTTTTGATGAGGAAGGCTGAGAAGATGAAGTTTAAGACCAAAGAAGCACTCAAGACAAACAACAAATAGTTGTTTGAATCACAGCTGCTGGAATCTAGATGGTTAAAATCGAAAACACTTATGGAAAAAAGACACTTGCAATGAATCCGTCTATACTAATGAATTAATGTTTACCTTGGGTGTTGTTGACTTTTATTGGAGTTCCCATGAAAATCCTCCCACATGTGACCACAGCACACAAGTAAGTTCCAGCATCAGAGGAGTTGACGTTCTTTGAGAAAGTGTGGACACATTTCTGTGTGGAATTATCTTTGATCTTCTTGCATTCGTCGTGGGAGAGGACTGAGCACTGCAACTTCACAGGCGGTCCTGGTTGGACTTCAGAGACAACAGACACGGAGGGTTCTGGTTCTGGGAAGAGTGCAAGACAAATTGAAGTCTTTCAGCACTCTGTGACTTTGATTCCACAGATATGTGGTGAGTAAAAAAGACTGTGATGTGTTAATGCAGAAGTTACATTTCTTGTAGTGCATGTAAAAACATGTTCATCACAATAAAATATTATTTGTTCACTTGGACATTTGAAGACTGCATTATTGGAAGAGTAGTAAAGTTAACATCATTATCTATAAACATTTGTTATGTAACAATTCAAATATGTAAAATTGTTCATTTAAACTGTTTTCTAATTATTTGTTGTCATATTTACCTGTGACCTGAAGAAATATCCAATTCAAAAATGTCATGTTGTTCAAATATGTATTTACTTTAAGACAGTAGTAAATCGCCGTATCACTTTTCTCTACTTGACTAATTTGCAGGACAACTGTTCCTTGTTCTTTTGTGGCTGTGATGCGATGTCCAGTAGTTGATGGCCCATCTTTA
The DNA here is from genome assembly GCF_033978685.3 of Nerophis lumbriciformis. Taxonomy (NCBI): domain Eukaryota; kingdom Metazoa; phylum Chordata; class Actinopteri; order Syngnathiformes; family Syngnathidae; genus Nerophis; species Nerophis lumbriciformis. The sequence goes on along the minus strand of NC_084563.2, from coordinate 22,303,035 downwards.
ACAGAGCCTGAACTGTCAAATGTTATCCAACGCAAAAATTCAGGTGAGCTTCCAGCAACCAGTCGGACCCAAAATACGTGGTTCCAAGTTCCAACTTTGCCGCGTGGACATATCAGAGAGACATTTTGTCCAGGTCCAACTGTTTGAGAGGAAAAGTTGTAAGCACCTGTACATGCTGAAGAGAAAAAAGAAGACATATTAATAAGAGTCATGTACAGTATGAACATGTCTCCATTGGAACTGAGCATGGACTTGCCTCCACTTTGGAGCAGGAGCAGCAGATGAAGCACGATCCACATTTTCTCCTCTCGTTGGACCAAGTGAACATCAGACCATCTAGACAGCATCTTAAAGTTATTGACATGAACCACATCATACCAAATGGGAGGGAACTATTTTGCTGCTATCTCATTGGTCGTCATGTGTCTCTACCTCAGTGGATATATGTCCAACCAAACTTTCCAGTCTGTTGGTACCATCTTCTCAAGGTGGTTCTTTTTCTTTACTACTTTCAATAACTATGCAGTATTTATGTGGCAAAGAAAACATTTTACAATCATGTTTTTCTCCAGATGTGTCACATAATTTAATTTTCCTGAGGAAACTCTCCTGAAGTAATCAATAAAGTACTATCTATCTATACATTTCCAGCCAAAAAAAAGTTCCACATCCTTTCAATTTCGGATATTTAGAACACAAACTGTGATGACATTCAGAATTGTAAGACTTTTGGGGTGAAGAACTTCAAAGGTTCCACTCCAAGTATAACAAACTACTGATCACAATTTAATTGCATCTCTATTCAGTAATCTCTGAGTCTATAAACGTCGCCTGAGAGATCAGAGAGATCATCGTCAACTTCAGGAGGAGCAGCACCGACCCTGCCCCCCTCTACATCAACGGCGAGCGTGTAGAGAGGGTCCACACCTTCAGGTACCTTGGAGTCCACATCTCTAATGACTTCTCCTGGACAGTCAACACCACATCAATCATAAAGAAGGCTCAGCAGCGGCTACACTTCCTTAGAGTCCTCGGGAAGTACAACCTGAAGCCTGACCTGCTGCTGACCTTCTACCGCTCGTCCATCGAGAGCCTGCTGACCTACTGTATTACGGTATGGTACGGCAGCTGCACTGCAGCAGACGGGGAGAGGCTGCAAAGAGTGGTCAAGACGGCTCAGAAGATCATCGGCCGCCCTCTCCCCTCTCTGACGGACATCTACACCTCCCGCTGCCTCAACAGAGCCAGTGCCATCATCAAAGACAGCACCCACCCTGGCTCTGACCTGTTCCACCTGCTGCCCTCTGGGAAGCGCTACAGGTGCATTAAAACCAAAACAAACAGGCTAAAGAACAGCTTCTTCCCCAGGGCCATAACCATCCTGAACGGACTTCCCCATTGTCCCTCATAACTGCCTTCTCTTCGGTGCAATAATCCATTCCACCAACCACCCTGTTTTTGTTTTGTTTTTTCATGTATATATTCATTCACATTCACTTCTACATTTTTTATATTTCTATATATTTGCACATTGTTTTTCTTTTTCTAGCATGCACACATCGCACTGTATGGAATGGCCTCAATCTCGTTACCTTGCGTAATGACAATAAAGCTGATTCTGATTCTGATTCTGATTCTGATTCTGATTCTGATGTGTGGTGTATTTATTTATCAATTTATTTAGTTTTACTAATCAGCACAGAGGCAAAAAACATTGGCATTACCAGCTGTGGCTGTAGGCAACCTCTGTGTCCTTTTTTAAAAATCATCTCCACAAGGTCGCATTGAGAACCATGCGTGTTACATTTGCACTACTGTTGTTTACACAGAACTCATGAGCTGTATTCATAATCAGTTTGCTCCTTGCTAGTATTACAACCAGTGGTCTGTAAACTACTTTAAAAAATATTTAATTATAGTTACTTGTTACTTTACCAAAAAAGTATATGAATACAAACATAATTACTCTTCAATACATGTCATTAATTACTAGGGAAAGTAATTTATACGTTATTTAAAAAAATGTTTTTAAATATCAGGCACATGCATTTGAGATATGTTTAATATAAGAGTACAGTGTGCAGAGTCTGTGCTTTTAAAACGTGGGGCTTGTTGCCTTGAGTTTCCTCTGCTTAATAAGGAGATTGAATGTGCTTGCATGGCTGTCATATCTTCTTGTCAACAAACGGGGTATTGTTTGGATGGCAAGTTGGTCACTTCAATCCTTTATTCGTTGTTGAATATTCCCATTGTGTGCGTACGTTGTTGTCTGCTCTGTCACAGTGCGATGGTGCCGCTTCCTGTTTGATATCAAGTTCATTTTAGTGCGGTGCTGCTTGTTGTCGACATAAAACCACATCGAAAGCAGCGTGCCACGTTACATCACGTTACGCCATTATTACGAACACTGCAATTAATTGTAACAACCTACTGAAAAGCAGAATATAATGTGATATGTTCTCTAATCCCATGGCGAGAGTCCATGCTTCATTATTATTTAGAGTTACTTCGTATTCGGTTCATTGTGGACTGTTCCAAATCATGTCGCCGTCTTAGAACATTTTTATTGACATATACACGTCAGTCTTTATGGTAACGTTTAGGTTGTGGTTTTAATTAGTCCGAACACGTGTGCAGTTTCAGTATGGTGCATCACATACTACCAATTTCTCATTACATATCCAAAAAGGAGTAGGAAGAAACAGAGTTTATTTGATCCTACCCCCATTAACCCCGTTTAATGGCTATTGCTTACATGTTTGTCCGTTCCCTACCTGTGCTCAATTTGCAACACAAACATTAAATGAATGAATGAATAAATAAATAAATACATTTTTAGGGTCCACAATTTTTTGGGTTAGTGTTTTATATATATATATATATATATATATATATATATATATATATATATATATATATATATATATATATATATATATATATATATGGATGAATGAATTGGTCTGGACTGTTCTCCTGAAGCTTCAGTAAAACTTGATAATATTCCTATTCTGTCTTGATGGTCCTTCTTGCTCAGCATATATGTCATCGAAAGGCCCTAGTGTGTGAATGTGAGTGTGAATGTTGTCTGTCTATCTGTGTTGGCCCTGTGATGAGGTGGCGACTTGTCCAGGGTGTACCCCGCCTTCCGCCCAATTGTAGCTGAGATAGGCTCCAGCGCCCCCCGCGACCCCAAAAGGGAATAAGCGGTAGAAAATGGATGGATGGATGTATATATATATATATATATATATATATATATATATATATATATATATATATATATATATATATATATATATATATATATGTTTTTACATTTTGTAGATGAAATCTATTTTTGTTCAACTTAGAGCACCACAAAACAATCACCCACTTCCTCAAAATCAGCCTCTCAATCACACACACACACACACACACACACACACACACACACACACACACACACACGCACACACACACACACACACACTCTTCAGGTCTACTGACACAAATGCAGTATGGAAAAATTCTACTTTGTTGTGGTTGACCTTTGAAAAAATAAAGTGCGACCATATTTATTCCCCTGCTCAAGCATGCACGATTGTAGCAATGACTCCACACAGCAAGATTACTAAAGAAATGCTTTTTATTGACCGTTTGCAGTTATTACCATTGCATTATTCAAGTCTCTACTTTATGCATATGTTCTTCACTGCACAGCCAAAATGTCAAAATAAAACAGTGTGACCTCCAAAAAAAATTGCACGATATTTTTTGGATTGTTGGTTCCAGACCAGAGCACCGGGCCACACGTGTGAATCCAGCCTAGTGCAACTTTTAACCAATGATAATTTCCAGAGTCTTTTTGCTGTGTCAGATCACTTTTTAATTTTGCATCGTGAGAACTGAGTCACAAAGATAGACGTCGGCGTACGTGCTGAATTTCTGTGCTGCCCTCGTTTTTGTATGCCTCGCTTTGCCGGCTTTCCTGGTGACGATGGTCGGCATGGCATAAACCAAAGAGTCCTCGTCTCTCTGAGGAAACAGGTCATGTAGGACATGAGAAGAAGAGGGAAAAATGCACAGAAATTTTCTATGGACGTTCTTCTTACCTGCTGGACACGACTGGACGTTTCATCGAGTGTTTGTAGACCAACTGAAAAGTGAGCATGAAAGCCATTTGCATTGATTATTGGATGAAAGCCATCCAATAATGTCTACTGAGGATGATTAATAATGAGTATTTTCTCTTACCTTTGTGGCAAAACCACTTTTTCGTCCTAATCCTGTGGATGAGGAAGGCAGACATGATGAAACCTAAGGCCCAAGCAGCACTCAAGGAACCCAAAAGCAGACCTGCTGGTTCCGGTAAGTCTGGATAAAAAGTCATATTTATTTATTTGATTCCACACAAAAAGTTCTGCAATGTGTTAATGTGGAGGTTACAGTTCTTTTTGTGCATATACAAATACGTTCATTCTAATATTTGAGGGCAGCGTCATTGAACGAGTGCTGATTTTGTAGGTTTACCCCCTTCCAAAGACCATGATTTGGTACTTGGTGAGGAAAACCTTGTTGGCAAACACAGACGTCATACTTTTTTTTTTGTAGTTGGTCAGTAGGGTTGCACACATCTAAGAAGGGATTTGGTCCACTCCTCTTTACAAATCCTGAAGGTTTTTCCTGTGGGATTACAGCCCATAAACTAACCAGGCCAATCCAAGATCTTAGCACTCATTAGTTGTCCTGTCCGTATGTGTTTGTTCATTGTTATACTAGAAGTCCAATCCCTTGGCGTTCTGGCTGAAGTCAAGAAGTTCTCATCTAAGATTTTACGGTACACGGCCTTGTTCATCAGTCCCTCAATGTGGGGAAATCTCCCTGGACATACTTTTAGCAGAGAAACAAACCCTAAGCCGGACATTAGCAATAGAGTTTTGGGGTTAATATTCAGTATTTCTCGGTCTGCAAAGAGTCAATGTCAAAATGGTAAAATTTGGTCTCATCTGACCACATCACATGTGTCCTTAGGATCAGGGGGGCCGACACATGGGAGAGAAGTCTTAGTTCTCTTGGTGACTTGGTGGTCCCAACTTCATTGACATCATTAACAGCCTCCTTCAGTGAATCTTTCTCACAAACACAATCCTTACAGGCCAAATCAGTTTCAGCAGGGAGGCCCAGACTCCTGGTCTCGTGCCAGCTCTTCCAGTTCCACCGGAGAGAAGCTGAGACGTTCCAGGCCTACTGAGAGACACTATCCCTCCAGTGTATCCTATAATTGTACTCTGGGGCTTCAATTCAGCAGGGCATGCCTGGAACACCTCACTAAGGAGGTGCCGAGGTGGCACACATGTATGCTCTCTATGCGAAGGAGAAGTTACTCTACTCTGAGCTCCTTCAAAGTGACCAGGCTCCTCACCCCATTTCTGATTTATCGTCAGTTTCTTGCTGGGTTTGAATTCTTGCTGGTAGGTAGCAGATCAAATAATTATTTCCCTCAAAAACACATTTATTACCTTTATTTAAAGTATTTTTCTTGATATGTTGTTCTAAAGCATAGCTATTGTGGAAATTCTCACCTGTGATATGAAGATATGTTTCATTTAAAAAGGTCATGTTAGTTCTGTTCACTTTCAAGCAATAGTAGGAAGCCGTGTCACTTTTCTGGAGATCACTAATTTCCAGAACAAAAGTTCCTGGTCCTCTTCTGGCCGTGAAGCGCTGCCGTTGGATCAATGTCTCGGGTTTAAAAGAACCAGGTCCTCCGTCTAAAGATGGCTTTGCGTCTAAAATTTCAGGAGTGGTTCCAGAAATCAGTCGGATCCAAAATAAGTATTCAAGATCCAGATTTTTCTCGCGGGCGCATAACAGACTGACATTTTGTCCAGGTCCAAGAGTCTGAGTGGAAAAGGTGTAAGCGCCTGTACATGCTGAAGAGAAAAAAAAAAGACATATTGATAAGAGTCATGTACAGTATGAACATGTCTCCATTGGAACTGAGCATGGACTTGCCTCCACTTTGGAGCAGGAGCAGCAGATGAAGCACGATCCACATTTTCTCCTCTCGTTTGACTAAGTGAACATCAGACCATCTAGACAGCATCTTAACGTTATTAACAGGAACCACATCATACCAAATGGGAGGGAACTATTTTGCTGCTGTCTCATTGGTCGTCATGTGCCGCCTCTACCTCAGTGGAAATATATCCACCCAAACTTTTCAGTCCCTTTGTATCATTTTCTCACAGGGTTTTTTTTATCTACTTTTGTTGACTATGCAGTATTTCTGTGGCAAAGTCAACTTTTTTTTTTGTCTCTGCAGATTTGTACAAATAAAAAAAACTATGTTGCACATGTGCTGGATTTTGCTAAAACAAGAGTTAATGTATTTCATTTTGACTGGCCACAACCAGTAACCAGTAATCCTCCATTAATTATTTTAAAGGCTGAACCTTCCTTTTGGAATGGGTTGTGTAAAAAATTTAAATAAAATAAAAAATAACAATAAAGCCTTGTATTTGTCTGAGGGTCACTATCATGTCAAGTGACATGAGAGGCAACAGCTGTCCATTTTTGAGCCACAGGTGTCACTTTAGGCCAAAATGTTTGAACTACCCAGTTAGGATAACAAAAAATCCACCCTGAATTCACAAATGACATCACACAGGACAACGATTCAAACTCTGATCTACACTATATTGCCAAAAGTATTTGGCCACCCATCCAAATGATCAGAATCAGGTGTCCTAATCACTTGGCCCGGCCAAAGGTGTATAAAATCAAGCACTTAGGCATGGAGACTGTTTCTACAAACATTTATGAAAGAATGGGCCGCTTTCAGGAGCTCAGTGATTTCCAGTATGGAACTGTCAAAGGATGCCACCTGTCCAACCAATCCAGTCGTGAAATTTCCTCGCTCCGACATATTCCAAAGTCAACTGTCGGCTTTATTATAAGAACATTGAAGCGTTTGGGAACAACAGCAACTCAGCCACCAAGTGGTAGGCCACGTAAACAGACAGATGCTGAAGCGCATAGTGCAAAGAAGTCAGCGACTTTCTGCACAGTCAGTTGTTACAGTGCTCCAAATTTCATGTGACCTTCCAATTAGCCCACGTACAGTACGCAATGGAATGGTTTTCTATGGCTGGGCAGCTACATCTAAGCCATACATCACCAAGTCCAATGCAAAGCGTGGGATGCAGTGGTGTAAAGCACGTCGCCACTGGACTCTAGAGCAGTGGAGACGCGTTCTCTGGAGTGATGAATCACGCTTATACATCTGGCAATCTGATGGACGAGTCTGGGTTTGGAGGTTGCCAGGAGAACGGAACATTTCAGACTAAATGGGCCCTAGTGTGTGAATGTGAGTGTGAATGTTGTCTGTCTATCTGTGTTGGCCCTGCGATGAGGTGGTGACTTGTCCAGAATGTACACCGCCTTCGCCCGAATGCAGTAGAAAATGGATGGATGGATGGATTATTAAAGAATATTATTTTTGGGGGCTATGGGATGCTGTGCGGTGGGGGATGACGACGGAACGCTGCTGCCCGCCTCCGTCTTCAGTGGGTTTTCCGACCAACCTCTCCTGCAATGGGTTCAGACAACGCCATTTGCTAGACTTCCAGCCCAGCAGCCTGCCAGATCTCCAGGACAGTCGCTCGCTTGCCTGCCGTCATCCTCGTCTGCTGCGGAGACTCCCGCCTGGCGCCCATACTCCTCATTTTTGTAAGTCGCAGGGGTGGCCGGCTCATGGACGTCCACCTCGCCAGCTGCAGCGGCTTTACGCTCGGCGCCATCACCTGAACTGTGCCCGGTATCTTCAGGGACACTGGGTCTACAGCTCCCATGACGTCATCGCTGCTTTTCCCTTTGCGCGTGTCCACCGTGCCTGGGACTTTTGCGAGGACTCACTGTCAACCCCAGACTCTACTCTGCTGGCTTCAAAATCACGTGGCCGACATGCCGGCCAAGCATTTAGGCCACAGTTTTGCGACCCGCCACCAACGTTCTCCCACCGCCCTCTATTTTTTTTGGTAAATTAACTTCCTCGTGCCGTGCACAGGCGTCTACCCTGCTGCCTGATTGGCAACCAGGACACAGCTGCATTCGGTTGCCAATCAGTCTCCTATGTAGGTCAGTCACTGTCTCCTTCTCCCTGTGGTTCATTTCTGCACTCCACCTGAGCTTAGAACATCTGGAAGGAAAGGACACACACGTGCGGATGTTGTTTCTGGACTTCAGAATCCCGCGAACCTCATGAGCAAACTGGCCCCCCTTGGATTCGGTACCCCACCATGCAACTGGCTGCTTGACTTCCTCACAGACAGACCCCAGTCAGTGAGAGTGGGCAACAACACCTCCAATGCCATCTCCCTGAGCACCGGCTCCCCCCAGGGCTGTGTCCTAAGTCCGCTGCTGCTCACACTGATGACCCATGACTGCTGCGCCAGGTCCACTACTAACCACATTGTGAAGTAGGCAGACGACACAATAGTAGTGGGCCTTATCCGTGACAACAACGACATGGACTACAGGGAGGAGGTGAAACATCTGGTTGACTAATGCAGAACCAACAACCTGGTCCTGAACGTCGACAAGACCAAGGAGATCGTCGATTTCAGGCGGCACCAGTCCAGCCACACTCCACTCTTCATCAACGGCACAGCAGTGGAGATCGTAAGCAGCACAAAGTTCCTGGGGGTGCAGATAACTGTCAATCTGACCTTATCCCTACACACCGGACCTCTTATAAAAAGAGCTCAGCAGTGCATGCACTTTTTGCGTCGGATGAAAAGAACACAGCTCCGTACCCCCATTCTCACCACATTCTACAGAGGCACTATAGAGAGCCTACTGACCAACTGCATCTCTGTCTGGACCGAAGTGCAGTGCCTCAGACTGAAAGTCTCTGCAGAGAGTGGTGAGGACGGCGGAAAAGATCATCAGGACTTCTCTTCCTCCTATACAGGAGATCGCAAAAAGCCGCTGCCTGACCAGGGCTCAGAAAATCTGTAGAGACTCCTCCCACCCCCACCAAGGACTGTTTTTACTGCCGGACTCTAGAAAGAGGTTCTGCAGCCTCCGTAGCAGAACCTCCAGGTTCTGTGACATATTCTTCCCTCAGGCCATAAGACTCTTGAACACATCATAATATTCCCCTCAATTCCCCCAAAAAACAGATTAACTAGCTGGAATATAAAGACAATATAACATACATCCGTAATGGTGGATGCATATGCAAAAGTGCAATATATTTATTTGTACAGTAATCTATTTATTTATATATGCACCTTCTTTTGTAAATGTAAACACTCTGCACCTCTTTGTTCTTTGAGCTAACACATATAATGTTGATCTTATCTGTACTGTAAAGTTCAAATTTGAATGACAATAAAGGAAATCTAAGTCTAATTTGCTCTGCCTGGCTCTGCCTATTGCTTCAAACAAAGAAGTCCCATGTCTTGTACAATTCTGTTTGCACTTGCCTTCTTTTGTCCTTTTTTCATTTCTAGTTGTTTTTCCTCAACTCCTTCTAGAATGCATTTATTATATGTTGAAGTATTAAAGGATATTATTGGCAACTGTTGGCAATAGCGTGTTGTTGGCTGCATCTTGGGGTCACGTTGCTCAAGCTGCCTTCCACGCATCAAATCCCGACACACCCACTTACTGACACCAATGCTGCTTTGAAATGGTTGTGGTTGTGGTTTCTCTTTTGAAAAAACAAAAAATAAACTCAAATAAGCACAGTCTTCAACTTCATGCAATAACCAAAAAAATTAAGTGTGAAAAAAGTCTCTTCCTGTGTGCAACAATGTCATACACGATTGTTGCAATGACTCCACAGAGCAAGAATACTGCAAAATGTCAGTACTTTTTATTTACTGTTTGCAGCATGAAGTATCATCAACATACACATGATATTGATTTTGGAACTAAACAGGGTGGACATTTATGTTTCAAATCAGCACAAAAGTACAATAAAAAATATAAATTTTACATTTTTAGACAAACCTTATTGTACATATATTGGGCGCACAACTCTATAAACTGCAGGTGCACACATTGCAATATTTACACAGGCGCTTGTGTTCAGTCACAAATTTGACAGAAGACAGTGAATAGCCTACCTGAGTGCGGTATTTGTCCTTCTCCTCCTTTGCTCATCATATCTTCTTTGGCACGTCCTGTTGGGGCCTGTTAGTGGTGGTGGATTTCCGTTCCGTTCTGTGCGGCATTGGCCGTTTATTTTCGATGGCCGTGTCGATCGTCTTTGACTTTGGGGCTTTGTTGTGTGCATTTTGTTGCGACTTTTCCATAATTAGTGTGAGTGCGTTTTGATTTACTGTGAACAGTTTTTTTGGTCCACCATAACCCCTTTGGCAATTTCATTGGACTAATGCAGGGGTCGGCAGCCCAAAATGTTGAAAAAGCCATATTGGACCAAAAATACAAAATAAAAATCCTTCTGGAGCTGCAAAAAAGTAAACGCCTTACATAAGTCTTACAATGCAGGCAACACATGATGTAAGTCAGGGGTGCTCACACCTTTTCTACAGGCGAGCTACTTTTCAATTGATCAAGTCGTGGGGATCTACCTCATTCATATATATAATTTATATTTACTTATTTATGAAATATATGTTTTTGTTAACAAGTTAAATGTGTTTAATGATAATACAAGCATGTTTAACACATATAGTTAAAATTGTTAATAAGTTAAAGGTGTTTAAAGATAATACAAGCATGTTTAACACATATAGTTAATATTGTTAGTAAGTTAAAGGTGTTTAAAGATAATGCAAGCATGTTTAACACATATAGTTAAAATTGTTAACAAGTTAAAGATGTTTAATGATAATGCAAGCATGTTTAACACATATAGTTAATATTGTTAATAAATTAAAGGTGTTTAATGATAATACAAGAATGTTTAACACATATAGTTAATATTGTTAACAAGTTAAAGGTATTTAAAGATAATACAAGCATATTTAACACTTATAGTTAATATTGGTAATAAGTTAAAAGTGTTTAAAGATAATACAAGCATGTTTAACACATATAGTTAATATTGTTAACAAGTTAAAGGTGTTTAATGATAATACAAGCATGTTTAACACATATAGTTAATATTGTTAATAAGTTAAAGGTGTTTACAGATAATACAAGCATGTTTAACACATATAGTTAATATTGTTAATAAGTTAAAGGTGTTTAAAGATAATACAAGCATGTTTAACACATATAGATTCCTTTCTTTCATGAAGACAAGAATATAAGTTGGTGTATTACCTGATTCTGATGACTTGCATTGATAGGAATCAGACAGTAGTGCTGATAACGTCCGCATTTTCGAATGGAGGAGAAAAAAAAAAAGTTCTCCTTTCTGTCCAATACCACATGAAAGTGGTTGGTTTTTGGCATCTTATTTGTCCAGCTTCCGTACTCCTTTGTATACACTTTACAATAAATATATTGTCGGCAAACTCCGTAGCTTATTTTGTTAGCGCAGGCAGGATGAAGCAGATCTTTTATTGTGCAACTGTGCAGTCGGTCTTTGGAGTTTTGACGACAGGTACGGCGCCAGAGTCTGTTGAAATAAAGTGTTTCTCGCCTTCCAGTCGGTAATTTTAATGAGCTGGCAGCAGCCAGCGTCATCTCAGAAGACCCTCGGGTGCCGTGAATGTCAATCAAGTGACGAAAGTGACGTCATAGTGAAGATTTATGATCGCTCATTTTTAGGACTATTTTTTTAATTTCTTCGCTGGTGACCGACTGACACACCCTCCACGATCGACCGGTAGCTCGCGATCGACGTAATGAGCACCCCTGATGTAAGTGTTTATATTGGTGGGCGGTCGAGGGTGGAGTCGGCTCTTTTGGTTGCTTTGTTGGGTCTGCTCCTGTCTCTGGCCATGCTCCACCCACCCCGGCAGTCGATGGCGTGGAACACGGCAGAGGCCACCACAGTGTAAATGTTTTTTTGTTTTACTTTTGTGGCTGTGTGTAGAAGTGGTTGGTTGCATCAGCTCTGCTCTTCTATTGTCTTTAATGTCCTTTGTGTTCTTCGATGTTACCCTCTTAAACACATGTCTATGTGTGCTATGGCTATGAGTTTTTTTCCCCTTTGGCCTCCGTCTGGACCCCCTCTCCAGTGGCCCAGGCTTCCATACATCCATTTTCTACCGCTTGTCCATTTTGGGGTCGCGGGGGGTGCTGGAGCCTATCTCAGCTGCATTCGGGCGGAAGGCGGTGTACACCCTGGACAAGTCCCCACCTCATCACAGGGCCAACACAGATAGACAGACAACATTCACACTCACATTCACACACTAGGGCCAATTTAGTGTTGCCAATCAACCTATCCCCAGGTGCATGTTTTTGGCAGTGGGAGGAAGCCCGAGTACCCGGAGAGAACCCACGCAGTGACGCGGAGAACATGCAAACTCCATACAGAAAGATCCCGAGCCCGGGATTGAACCCAAACTACTCAGGACCTTCGTATTGGGAGGCACATGCACTAACCCCTGTACCACTGTGCTGCCCGCTGCCCAGGCTTGGACTGAATTTTTTTTTTTTTATATATATTTGTATTTATTTTTTGTTTAAAAAAATAAAATAGAATAAATAAATTAAAAAATTAAAAACATTTTTAAAATTTAAACAGCCCAGGCTTAGACTGATTTCTTTTTTTTTTCCCAAAATGAGCCAAAAAGAAGTGGCAGCCACATGTAAACAAACTACGGTGTGTTGAAGGACCGCCCAAATTAGTAGGACAAAACGGTGCTCGCCAAATCCTCTCATCAGTGAAGCATGTTTAATAAAAACAGTGTGATTTCTGACAATTAGGAAGGTGTGTGTCATGTTTGCTCTCTTACAAAAACAATATTAAAACAAAAAATATATTTTTTCCACTATCTTTTCCATTTTCATACATTTTTTAAAAAGCTCCAGGGAGCCACGAGGGCGGCGCTAAAGAGCAAATTTAGTTTGTGAACCCTTAAATATCTATTAGTAGCCGCAGCATTGTATAAAGCGCAGTTGAAATCGTGAAAACAAAATAGCAGCCTATAACCTGAAAATATAGTAAATTTTGGATTATCTTCATCAACAGGTCTTGCATCTCTCAGCACACTGCGCTAAGTCTTACAGAAAGTCAATACAACTCTTAAGATAATACTTTGGTAAATCAGAACAGGAGGATTTACTTTTGAAGACGCACGTCAGCGTACGTGCTGAATTCCCCTGCTGCCCTCGTATTTGTATGCCTCGCTCTGCCAGTTTTCTTGGTAACAATGGTCGGCATGGAATAAACCAAAGAGTCCTCGTCTCTCTAAAGAAACAAATCATGTAAGACATGACAAAAAAAACAAAAGTAAACAAAGACGCAGAACTTTTCTACAGACTTTTTCTTACCTGCTGGACGCGACTGAATGTTTCATCGAGTGTTTGTGGACCAGCTAAAAAAAATTGAAAATAAATCATCAAAGAGCAACCTAATGATGTGTTTTTTTCTTACCTTTGCAGCAAAAACAGTTGTTTGTCCTGATCTTATTGATGAGGAAGGCTGACATGATGAAACTTAAGGCCAAAGCAGCACTCAAGACGATTATAACATACTTGCATGAATCAGAGCTGCTGGAATCTGGATAGTTATGATAAAAAAACACTTATGAAAAAACACTTTTGTCGAATCTATCAATAAAGATCTTTACCTTTAGTTTTGACTTTTATTGGATTTGCCATGAAAATCCTCCCACATGTGACCACAGCACACAAGTAAGTTCCAGCATCTGAGGAGTTGACGTTCTTTGAGAAAGTGTGGACACATTTCTGTGTGGAATTATCTTTGATCTTCTTGCATTCGTCATGAGCGTAAACAAAGCTGGGATGGACACTTTCTGGTCCAGTTCTGAACCAGGACACTTTGGGTCCATCCTGACAGGTTTCATTCCCAGAGTGGGAGAGGACTGAGCACTGCAACTTCACAGGCGGTCCTGGTTGGACTTCAGAGACAACAGACACGGAGGGTTCTGGTTCTGGGAAAAGTGCAAGACAAATTGAAGACTTACAGCTCTCTGTGACTTTGATTCCACAGATCGACATTCACTTCTGTTGAAATCTTAAAGGTAAAAAATACTGATGTGTTAATGCAGAGGTTACATTTCTTGTAGTGCATGTAAAAACATGTTCATCACGATAAAATATTTGTTCATTTGAAGGCTGATTTATTGGAAGAGTAGTCAAGTAACATTGTTATCTATAAACAGATGTTATGTTACAATTAAAATATGTAAAATTGTTCATTTAAACTGTTTTCTAATTATTTGTTGTCATATTTACCTGTGACCTGAAGGAATGTTCCTTTCAAAAACGAGAGTTGATCTAATCTCACTTTTAAACAGTAGTAGATCGCCGTATCACTTTTCTCTGCTTGACTAATTTGCAGAACAAATGTATCTTGTTCTTTTTTGGCTGTGATGCGATGTCCAGTATTTGATGTTCCACGTTCAACATGTCCTGAATCGTAAGATGCCGTTTCAGCTAAAATTTCAGGATAGGTTCCAGAACCAAGTCGGATCCAAAATAAGTGTTCAACATTCTTAGGTGTACGGCGGGGACATGTCAGAGAGACATTTTGTCCAGGTCCAAGAGTCTGAGTGGAAAAGTTGTAAGCACCTGTACATGCTGAAGAGAAGAAGATGACATATTAATAAGAGTCATGTACAGTATGAACATGTCTCTATTGGAACTGAGCATGGACTTGCCTCCACTTTGGAGCAGGAGCAGCAGATGAAGCACGATCCACATTTTCTCCTCTCGTTTGACCAAGTGAACATCAGACCATCTAGACAGCATCTTAACGTTATTAACAGGAACCACATCATACCAAATGGGAGGGAACTATTTTGCTGCTATCTCATTGGCACATCTGTGCCGCCTCTACCTCAGTGGAAATATATCCACCCAAACTTTCCAGTCCCTTTGTATCATTTTCTCACAGGGTTTTTATTTTATCTACTTGTGTTGACTATGCAGTATTTCTGTGGCAAAGTCAACTTTTTTTTTTGTCTCTGCAGATTTGTACAAATCAAAAAAACTATGTAGCACATGTGCTGTATTTTGCTAAAACAAGAGTTAATGTATTTCATTTTCACTGGCCACAACCAGTAACCAGTAATCCTCCACTAATTATTTTCAGAATCATTTTAAAAGCTGAACCTTCCTTTTGGAATAGGTTGTGTAAAAAATTTAAATAAAATAAAAAATAACAATAAAGCATTGTATTTGTCTGAGGGTCATTATCATGTCAAGTGGCATGAGAGGCAACAGCTGTCCATTTTTGAGCCACAGGTGTCACTT
This sequence comes from Nerophis lumbriciformis, assembly GCF_033978685.3. Lineage (NCBI taxonomy): Eukaryota > Metazoa > Chordata > Actinopteri > Syngnathiformes > Syngnathidae > Nerophis > Nerophis lumbriciformis. The sequence goes on along the minus strand of NC_084563.2, from coordinate 22,287,681 downwards.
TAGGCCAAAATGTTTGAACTACCCAGTTAGGAAAACAAAAAATCCACCCTGAATTCACAAATGACATCACACAGGACAACGATTCAAACTCTGATCTACACTATATTGCCAAAAGTATTTGGCCACCCATCCAATTGATCAGAATCAGGTGTCCTAATCACTTGGCCTGGCCACAGGTGTATAAAATCAAGCACTTAAGCATGGAGACTGTTTCTACAAACATTTGTGAAAGAATGGGCCGCTCTCAGTGATTTCCAGCGTGGAACTGTCATAGGATGCCACATGTGCAACAAATCCAGTCGTGAAATGTCCTCGCTCCGACATATTCCAAAGTCAACTGTCGGCTTTATTATAAGAACATTGAAGCGTTTGGGAACAGCAACTCAGCCACCAAGTGGAAGGCCACGTAAACTGACAGATGCTGAAGCGCATAGTGCAAAGAGGTCAGCGACTTTCTGCACAGTCAGTTGCTACAGAACTCCAAACTTCATGTGACCTTCCAATTAGCCCACGTACATTACGCAGAGAGCATCATGGTTTGGTTTTCTATGGCCGAGCAGCTGTATCTAAGCTATACATCACCAAGTCCAATGCAAAGCGTGGGATGCAGTGGTTTAAAGCACGTCGCCACTGGACTCTAGAGCAGTGGAGACGCCTTCTCTGGAGTGATGAATCACGCTTATCCATCTGGCAATCTGATGGACAAGTCTGGGTTTGGAGGTTGCCAGGAGAACGCTACATTTCAGACTGCATTGTGCCAAGCGTGAAATTTGGCAGAGGAGGAATTATGGTGTGGGGTTGTTTTTCAGGAGTTGAGCTTGGCCCCTTAGTTCCAGTGAAAGGGACTTTGAATGCTCCAGGAAACCAACATATTTTGGACAATTCCATGCTCCCAACCTTGTGAGAACAATTTGGAGCGGGCCCCTTCCTCTTCCAACATGACTGTGCACCAGTGCACAAAGCAAGGTTCATAAAGACATGGATGACAGAGTCTGGTGTGGATGAACTTGACTGGCCTGCACAGAGTCCTGAGATAGAACACCTTTGAGATGAATTATAATGGAGACTGAAAGCCAGGCCTTCTCCACCAACATCAGTGTGTGACCTCACCAATGCGCTTTTGGAAGAATAGTTGAAAATTCCTATTAAGACACTTCTACATTATTTGGAGGCGAAGAGGAATAAGCCAAACTAGCACAAAGTACAGATATCGAAGCTGAAATAGGTCAATATTTTTAAGTATGTGATACAATATAAACCTAATTGTTTAACCTGTGTCCAAATCACTCCAACTTGTTCCATTCCAACTTGTTCCAAGTAGGTGTGAAAATGGGAAAACAAATGAAATATTTGACAAATCAGACTAATTTAGTGCATAGAAAGTTACTGACTCTAAAAAGTGACGGACAAGGCAGTACAAATCTTCAATGATTACTCAGACTAGGACTGTTTTCACTGCTGGACTCTAGAAAGAGGTTCCGCAGCCTCCGTAGCAGAACCTCCAGGTTCTGTAACAGCTTCTTCCCTCAGGCCGTAAGACTCTTGAACGCATCATAATTATCCCCTCAACTCCCCCCAAAATGGATTAACTCGCTGGAATAAAAAAGACAATATAACATACATCCATAAACGTGGATGCAAGTGAAAAAGTGCAATATATTTATCTGTACTGTAACCTATTTATTTATTTATATATCCACCTCATTGCTTTTTTAACCTGCACTACCATGAGCTTATGTAATGAAATTTTGTTCTTATCTGTACTGTAAAGTTCACATTTGAATGACAATAAAAAGGAAGTCTAAGTCTAAGTCTAAGTAGTAAAAATAACATTATATCATGTGCTGTCATCTGTGTCAGTAGAAATGTTCACATTTCAGCCTAAAATAATTCCACTTTCAACGACAGAAAATATGTTGCAGTAAAATGTTTATGATTTTTGTGTTTTACACACACACCACCTACAATTGTAGCCCAAAAAAACATTAAAAAAGCTACTAAATATATTAGAAGTTGTTCAAAAGCTACTCAATACTTGAGTAATTATTTTACAGAATACTTACTCTTACTCAAGTAATTATGAAGACTACTTCTTAGTTTTATAATATTCTAAAGTAGCGGTACTTTTACTTGAGTACAATTTTGGGTACTCTACTCATTTCTGATCATAAACTGCAACGGTCCAACGCGAAATGTTTAATTAAGTTCTGGAATATGCAGCACACACCATATTCTATAGAATCCAGACATTTTTGGCACCGTTGTCGTGATGGTGCGTCTGTAATGATCCAAACATGTATGTAATAATACATGAAAATGAATGTTGAAAGACATTTTTCACATAAGCGATATAATAATATACATCATTTATGCATCTCCTATATGGAAGAAAAAAAATTGCCATTAAAAAAATGTCAGCAGACACCAAAACAAATCAACATTTGCAGCCTTTTGTGCGTAACTGTGCCAGAAATGCTTGAAAAAGACACAAGCTGCGGCTGCACAACAGTTTAAGTCTTGAGACATCACATTGTGTGTGCTAAATTAAATTGAAATCTCCTTCCAGTATTGAGGACATTGTGATAATCAGCATATTCTGAATTTTCATGAAGGCAGACACGCTAAATGGATTGCGCTCCCTATTTTGCTGGCGTTTAGTAGAGCCGTTTTGCGTGTGCTGTCAAGTTTGCACGTGTTTTAGTACACACAAACCTTTGTTTGTCTCACTCGCTCTAGAACTGTTTCTCTGGCACACACAAATAAAAGTTGACTCGCATAAATAAATGAGCTACTCTCGCAAACAAACACTGTTGGAGTTGAAACTTTATGTGGTTAACCTTTACAATAAAAAAAAAGTGTGAACTAAGAAGGAGTTGGTTTTCCTGTCCAAGTGTGCTTCAACTTCATACACGATTGCTGCAATGACTGCACACAGGAAGATTACTGAAAATGTTTGATACTTTTTATTTACAGTTTGCAGTAAGAAGTGTTGTATTATCATCAGCATACACATGGATGTTGGATAGTGATGTTAGAAATAAACATGGTGGATATTTATATTTATTGATTGAATTATTTATTTCAAACCTGCACAGTACAACAACACACACTTTTTTTTTTTAAACATTTTGGCAGGGACATTTATGCAAGGCTTGAAAAGGGGTTGGATGAAGCAGATGCTTATAATATCCCAACCCCTCTCACTCATTCCACATTTAACATAAACAATATAATACAAGAACAATACTATACAAACAAAAACAAGAAAAGCTCCTATACATTAACAATACAATAGTACCACTGTTACTATAAAACAAGACAAGACGAGACAAAACACACACACACACACACACACACACATACACACACATACACACACACACAGGCCCAAACACTCTCTGACCATACACCTCTCTCCCATCGCTCTGTGCTGAGGGCATCACTCTCTTTCCTCCTCGTACTTCTTCAATACTTCTTTTGTAAACAGTCTTTTAAATTGAATCATGTTAGAACAGGTTTTGAACTCGTCCCCTAAATTGTTCCACAGACTGACTCCACGCACTGAAATGCACATTGATTTTAAAGTTGTTCTAAATTTAGGAAAATATAATTTGTTGTTTCCTCTTAGACTGTAACAATGGTGAGCATCTCTATCCTGGAATAGGTTTTGTATATTGGATGGTAGAGAGTTTTGGGATGCCCTAAACATAATTTGAGCAGTTTTAAAATTGATCACATCGTGCAGTTTAAGTTGCTTTAACTCCATGAATAGTGGATTTGAATGATGTAAGTAGTGAACATTGGACACAATCCTAATGGCCTTTTTCTGCAGAGTGACTAAAGGCTGTAGATGGGATTTATAACAATTTCCCCAGACTTCAACACAATAGTTTAGATATGACATAATAAAAGAATGATACAATAAAAGCAGAGCATTGGTGTTCAATAAATGACATGATCTCCTCATCATTCCAACACATTTAGCAACTTTTGTCCTCAGGTAATTTATATGAGGCTTCCATGATATATTTTCATCTATTACCACTCCTAAGAATGAATTCTGTTGAACATATTCTATTGGTATATCATCAACAGTGTTGGGTTAGTTACTGAAAACCAGTAACTAGTTACGTTACTAGTTACTTTATTTCAAAAGTAACTCAGTTACTAACTCAGTTACTTAAACCAAAAAGTAATGCGTTACTGTGAAAAGTAACTATTTAGTTAATTATATATATTTTTTAATTTTTTTAAGGCCCCATTTAATGCCCTTTTAGCCTTCATTTTAGTACTGTTATTGCACTGGAGAATAATACAATCTGTTGATCAACTTGACATGCATTTGCATCACTGAACTCTGCTAAGCATGTGGTCTACATACAACACACAAAGACAAAGATATGTTTTAAAGGGCCAATTTGTTTCAGACCAGAACAAATTGACAAAACTATTTTAAATAGCTGCAACTTAACATACATAAGTAACAAACAGCATAATAACAACATAGCTGTAAAACAAGAAAGGCACACACTACATACATAAAGCCTAACCAGGCGTTTTCTCAAGGAATTCTGAAATAAAATCATGTCTGAAGCCCAGAACACTCTACACATTTCCCCACTTAGTTTAGAGAAAAGGAAATATTAGCCTGGCCCACTAGTATCCCTCTTTAGGTTTGTGAACTTTATAGTCTAAACATTTAGAGTGATGTGATAATCAAACACTCTAAAAGTCTAAAATGAAAGAGTATATAAGAGAATTGTTGTTTTTGTCGCTGTTTCAGCATATTTGAAACTTACATTCAACTAAAATGTTCTTTTCTTTGTGGTCGATAAAAGAAACGTACTGAAAATATCTCCATTTTAAGAAACTCGGCTTCGGGGTTCGCCATGACGTCTTGATAGTAGACACAGACACGCCCCCTCCCACACACACACACTCACACACACACACACACGTACACACAGACAGCGCGCGGCACGCCTCTTTTTTGTCGCCTCTTCAGCAGCGCTGCAACACTCAAATCTTCTCAGTTTCTAGCCGATACTACATAAAAAATAACGCAAAATAACGCAGTAACGCATCATGTAGTAACGGTAACGGAGTTACTGAATATAAAAAAATAACGCGTTAGATTACTAGTTACCGCCGATAGTAACGGCGTTACAGTAACGCGTTACTTTGTAACGCGTTAGTCCCAACACTGATCATCAATAACAATCCTGATGGGTATTTCACTTTTGCGATTGCTAAAGAGCATGATTTTGGTCTTCTTTAAATTCAGAGACAATTTGTTGGTATTAAACCAAGTTTTTAACTTGATCATCTCCTCAGTTACAGAGGCCAGAAGTTGCTTTACGTCGTCACCTGCACATGTAATGGTTGTGTCGTCAGCAAAGAGGATGAACTTCAGCAGTGTTGATACTTTACATATTTCATTGATATACATTATAAATAGTGTGGGTCCCAGTATCGACCCCTGGGGGACTCCACAGGTTATGTTCACGAGTGTAGATTGATGTTGGTCGATCTGAACAATCTGCTGTCTCTCGTTCAAGTAGCTCTTCAGCCATTTCCCTGCCACTCCCCTTATGCCATAGTTTTCCAGTTTGTTTACCAAAATCTGGTGGTCAATGGTATCGAAAGCCTTTTGCAGGTCAATAAATATTCCTAAAACAAATTTGTTTTTCTCGATACCATTAGTAATGTTCTCTATTAGATCACTTAAAGCTAATGAAGTTGACCTATTTTGTCGGAACCCATATTGACAATCAGATAATAATGTGTGTTTTTCAATGAAGCCACAAAGTCTATTATCAAATAATTTTTCCAATATTTTTGACAACTGTGGCAGAAGGGAGACAGGCCGGTAATTTGTGAAGTGGTGTTTGTCTCCAGATTTGAAGATGGGGATGACTTTTGAGAGTTTCATTTGTGAAGGAAATTGTCCAAGTTGAAAAGATAAATTGCAGATGTATGTGAATGGTTTGATGATTTCTTCCGCTACATTCCGGACCGTCCTCATGTCGAGGTCATAAATGTCACGTGATGTTTTGTTCTTGATTTTCTGAAAAATCTCTAAAACTTCCTTTTCGACAGTCGGAGTAAGGAACATCGAGTAAGGATTTTTTCCAATAAGTTCCATGGGCTGTGTTACGATCCGCTGCCCGGATCATAGTTTGTTTATGTTTGAGTCACATGTTTTCAGCACCTTGATTTTGTTTGTGTTCAGTTGCCATGTCAACTGATTACATTCACCTGCCTCTGGTTAGTGTTCGGGACGCGCACCTGTTGCCCGGGCACTAATCAGAGGGCTATTTAGTCTTTGCCCTGGCCTCACTCGGTCTGGCTTCCTAGTTTGTTCTTACACAACTGATGACGACGATTATTTCCTGTTTCTTAGCTACTAGTTCTCACGCTAGGCTATTTTGGTTTGCTAGCTCCCACGCTAGCCCTTTTGTTTTGCCTTTTGTGCTACGTGCATGTCTTTTTGTTATTCACCGTATGATTTATATGTTGAATAAATCATATTCCTACCTGCAAGCTGTGTCCGAAGCCGTCTGCATCCTTGGGAGAACCACACCCGCATCACGATGCGACCACGCCGTTACAGTAGGAAGCCAGCAAATAATTCTCCCGCGGCGGCCATCGAGGAGTTCGACGAAGGTACGTGGGAGGTGTTGCGAGCGATGGAGGCGGAAACTCTTCGCTATTCCCCCTCGGAGCGCCAGGACCTGATATGGGGTCCCAACGGAAAGCTGGTCCCAATCCACTCCGTTTGGCCCGAGGACATCGCCACACCCCCGCAGTACGGGACGCGTCAGCGAAGACGGAAGCCGGCCAGAAGGTCTTCCCCTCGCTGTCAAAACGCGCCGCTCCTGCAAACTCCTCCCCCGGACCGAAGCAAGCTACATGCAGCTCAAACTCCCACTCCTCAGATGTTTGGCAACCCAATCGACCACTTCGCCAAACAGTTTTTCGATTGGGCTGTCAGTCACATGGACAATTGCAACAATGACGTCATTTCATTGGCGCCCCCCGAAGAGGTAACTCCGCCCACTCCCGATGACATCATTGAGCAAGAATTTTTTTTTCCATCTTCTAATTCTTTCTGTCAGCCAATACCAAATTACTTTCATTCTAAGATAAAACATTATCAGGACATTTTTGTTAAGTTCAAGTCTAGTCAGTCACATTCTGATTTTCTAACTCCACCTCCAGTGACTTTGGTTCCGCCCTCAGTGACTATTGCTCCGCCCACTCCTCTGTTTTCTCCCTCCTGGTCGTCCCTACAGTCCCATGATATTGGGAAGACTAACAGTCAATTTGGACAATTTAAAGAGGAGGAGTATACCCCCTCCATACCTCCCCCCACCCACCCTTGAAGACGGTTCCAAACTGCAAGGAGCGCGTCTGGTATCCGCGTCTTGAGGGGGGGGGCTAGTACTGGGAACTGTGCTAGTGGGGTGGCACCATTGCGCTCAGCTAAGCCGCAACCTCCTGCACGGCCACCGCCACCAGTTTTTCGGCGTGCTAAACCGCAACCTCCTGCACGGCCACTGTCACCAGTCTTTCAGCGTGCTAAGCCGCAACCCCCTGCACGGCCACCGCCACCAGTCTTTCGGCGTGCTAAACCGCAACCTCCTGCACGGCCACCGCCACCAGTCCTTCGGCCTGCTAAGCCACAACCGCCAGCTAGGCCACCGCCACCAGTCTTTCAGCGTGCTAAACCGCAACCTCCTGTACGGCCACCGCCACCAGTCCTTCGTCCTGCTAAGCCACAACCGCCAGCTAGGTCACCTCCAGCTGCACCTCGGCTAGCACCTGTTCCTGCACCTCGGCTGACACACCAAGCTTCGTCTCCTGTACCTCCACCACGCCAAGCTCCACCATGCCAAGTTCCTCGGCTGGTTCTCATACCAGCGCCGGCTCCAAGGCTGGTTCCCACACCAGCGCCGGCTCCAAGGCTGGTTCCCACACCAGCGCCGGCTCCAAGGCTGGTTCCCACACCAGCGCCGGCTCCAAGGCTGGTTCCCACACCAGCGCCGGCTCCACGGCTGGTTCCCACACCAGCGCCGGCTCCACCGCTAGTTCCCACACCAGCGCCGGCTCCACGTCTGGTTCCCACACCAGCGCCGGCTCCACCGCTGGTTCCCACACCAGCGCCGGCTCCACGGCTGGTTCCCACACCAGCGCCGGCTCCAAGGCTGGTTCCCACACCAGCGCCGGCTCCAAGGCTGGTTCCCACACCAGCGCCGGCTCCAAGGCTGATTCCCACACCAGCGCCGGCTCCAAGGCTGGTTCCCACACCAGCGCCACCTCCAAGGCTGGTTCCCACGCCAGCACCGGCTCCAAGACCAACCCCTGTCCCTGCTCCGAGGCTAGCACAAGTCGCGGCTCCAAGACTTGCACCAGAACCTGCACCAGCGGCCGCGACGACGACGTCTCCTCCTGCCTCCACGACGACGACGTCTCCTCCTGCCTCCATGGCGACGACAACTCCTCCTGCCTCCACGGCGACGACGACTCCTCCTGCCTCCACGGCGACGACGACTCCTCCTGCCTCCACGGCGACGACGACTCCTCCTGCCTCCACGGCGACGACAACTCCTCCTGCCTCCACGGCGACGACGACTCCTCCTGCTTCCACGGCGATGACGACTCCTCCTGCTTCCACGGCGACGACGACTCCTCCTGCTTCCACGGCGACGTCTGCTCTCTCCTCGTCTCCGGTGGGCTTTTCCAGGACGCCGCCACCTTCCTCGCCCTCATCGTCGTCTCAGCGACCTCGAGTGGTCTGGCTGCGCAAGCGGCGCTCTCGGAGGTTTGTTTATGGACGCCAGTGGCGCAAACAGCAGCGACACCCGAGACGTAGTCGTAGAACTCTCCGGCTGCTGAACTTCTGGCGCCACTCACGCCCACCTTCTCGGCAGCCACGAATGTGGCCTTTCCGTGGTCGCCCGCCTCGCCTGCGGCAGCGGCGTTCCACTCGCCGCCGCCACCTGACTCGCCACCACCAAATCCTCCCTCCGCCCTCCCTTGACTCTCGAACTATTTCTTGTTTTTTGGGTTCTAGTTTTATTTAGTGTCAAGGGACATCTGGAATCTGTCCTTTAAGGGGGGGGTACTGTTACGATCCGCTGCCCGGATCATAGTTTGTTTATGTTTGAGTCACATGTTGTCAGCACCTTGATTTTGTTTGTGTTCAGTTGCCATGTCAACTGATTACATTCACCTGCCTCTGGTTAGTGTTCGGGACGCGCACCTGTTGCCCGGGCACTAATCAGAGGGCTATTTAGTCTTTGCCCTGGCCTCACTCGTTCTGGCTTCCTAGTTTGTTCTTACACAACTGATGACGACGATTATTTCCTGTTTCTTAGCTACTAGTTCTCACGCTAGGCTATTTTGGTTTGCTAGCTCCCACGCTAGCCCTTTTGTTTTGCCTTTTGTGCTACGTGCATGTCTTTTTGTTATTCACCGTATGATTTATATGTTAAATAAATCATATTCCTACCTGCAAGCTGTGTCCGAAGCCGTCTGCATCCTTGGGAGAACCACACCCGCATCACGATGCGACCACGCCGTTACAGGCTGTTCATCATTAATTGGGATTTTTTTTGCCAGCTCAGGCCCAACTTTAACAAAAAACATATTGAAGCCGTCAGCAATCATCTTCTTGTCACTTATGATTTGGTCGTTCTCAACAAAAAAACTCTGGATAACAAGGACTGTTTGAACCGTGCCCAATAATTGTATTTAATACCTTCCAAATTCCCTTTATATCATTTTTCTTTTGGATTAATAGTTTGGTGGTGTATTCTTTTCTGCTTGCTCTTAATATGCTGGTTAATTTATTTGTATATGTTTTGTACTTTTGTTCTGTTTCTATGGTTTGATGCCTAAAAAAAGTCCTATATAAATAATTTTTCTTTTTGCAAGCGTTCGCAAGCCCTTTAGTTATCCATGGAGTTTTTGTGGAGTTAGTTATAGTGCATTTTTTGTGGGGCAGTGTGTATCATAAAGTGAGAAAAAAATGTCATGAAATAAATTATAAGCTGCATTTATATCCAGTGTTGGGACTAACGCGTTACAAAGTAACGCGTTACTGTAACGCCGTTAGTTTCGGCGGTAACTAGTAATCTAACGCGTTATTTTTTTATATTCAGTAACTCAGTTACCGTTACTACATGATGCGTTACTGCGTTATTTTACGTTACTTTTTATGTAGTATAAAGTGTGTTTTATCGGAGCGCTGCTGTGTCATCGTTCTGATTCTTCCTGTGTCACAATCCGGAGAAGAGAGAGAGACATGCGCTCTGTGTGGGTGTGTCTGAGTGTGAGTGTGGGGAGCGAGGGGGGTTGGGGTGTGTCTGATCATGGCGGAGCCAGAAGTCGAGTTTGCTAACATGGAGATATTTTCACTACTTTTCTTTTGTCGAGCACAAAGAAAATAGCATTTTAGTTAAATGTAAATTGTGCTTTGGATCAAAGATGCCATCTACTGCCCAAAACAGCAATTCAAATCTGCTGAAACTGTTAGGATTTGATCACGGTGATCCCAGGATGCAGAGACGAGAGGCAATGTTGAATAATAAAAGGGGAATATTTGATAAGTCCAACAATTACAACAAAAGGCGATGGGGCAAAAAAGCACACCATGAATAATCAACAAAAACAGGTTCCACAGTGGTCGGCAGGGAGGTAGGCCAGGGCGCACTGAACACAGCAATAAGTCCAACACAAAAATCCTCTTTACCTCAGGGGTGGCTAGGAAGCAAGCACAAAGAGGTGAGGGATTACAGGAATAAGGAGTGGCAACATACCGGGACTGATGAAACGAAGCAGGCACATGCACGTGGGAGGTGCAGGAAACAATAACCGGCGAGGCCAAGCTGACTGTGACGTGCCTATATACCGGAGTGCTAATTGTGAGCAGGTGTGCATCAAGGTCCGCCCCTCGCCGAGGACAAATCACTAGAAGCACAGGTGTAGACAAGAGGAGAAAGCAGGAAAAACACTAAAAACACAACAGTACCCCCCCCTTAATGGACGCCACCTGGCGGCTTACCTGGTTTCTCCGGAAAGTGATCATAAAAGGTAGTTAACAGTGAGGGGTCTAGAATAAGTGAACGTGGGACCCATGATCGGTCCTCGGGGCCGTAGCCCTCCCAGTCGACCAGATACTGGAAACCCCTGCCCCTTCTCCTCACATCGAGAATAGCCTTGACTGAGAACGCGGGATGGCCATCAATAAGTCTGGGAAGTGGAGGAGGCACCTCTGGAGGACTCAAGGGACTGGTGGAAACGGGCTTGATTAGAGAGACATGGAATGAGGGATGTATCCTCAAGGATTCGGGAAGGCGTAGATGCACGGCGGAGGGATTAATGATTCGCTCAATGGGATAGGGTCCAATAAATCGTGGCTGGAGTTTCTTGGAGTCCACTTGGAGAGGTAGATCACGGGATGACAACCACACCATCTGACCGGGCCTGTAGTCTGGTGCTGTGCTGCGGTGGCGGTTAGCGAGGCGCTGGTTGCGTTCTGAGGTGCGTAGTAGTGCAGACCGGGTATTGCGCCAGGCTTGATGTGCACGGTGCAGGTGGGCAGCCACAGAAGGGACAGTGACCTCGGATTCCAGAGAAGGGAAAATGGGAGGTTGGTAACCGTAGGCAGAGTGAAAGGGTGACATGCCTGTAGCAGAGCTGATGAGTGTATTATGGGCATACTCGATCCACGGTAGATTGAACGCCCAGGAGGCTGGTTGCTGGTGACAGACGCAGCGGATGGCGGCCTCCAGATCTTGATTGGTGCGCTCAGTCTGACCGTTTGTCTGCGGGTGGTATCCTGAAGAGAGGCTTGGCGATGCTCCTAATGATTTGCAGAATGCCCTCCAAACTGCAGACGAGAATTGTGGCCCTCTATCCGACACCACATCCACCGGGATACCATGCAGCCGGAAAACATGGTGTATGATCAGTTCTGCCGTTTCAAGTGCAGAGGGCAATTTGGCAAGGGCTACAAAATGGGCCATCTTGGAGAAGCGGTCCACCAAAGTCAATATCACAGTGTTGCCCTTGGATGGTGGAAGTCCTGTGATGAAGTCCAACGCCACATGTGACCACGGGCGGGAGGGGATGGGGAGTGGGCGCAGAAGACCAGCTGGTGCCCGGTGTGAGGCCTTATTACGGGCACAAGTGGCACAGGCGGATACGAATTCCCTGGTGTCGGCCCTGAAGGTTGGCCACCAAAAGCGCTGGGACAGGAGGAAAATGGTACGGGTAATGCCTGGGTGGCAGGCGACCTTGGAACTGTGGGACCAGTTCAGCACTTCTGGACGGAGCTCTGAGGGCAGTTCTTAGGAGAGGGGACGTTCTTGAGTCCCTCCTTAACACGGCCTTCAATGTCCCACTGCAACGCTCCCAGCACTTGTGATGGCGGAATGATCATCTCGGTCTTGACCTCTTCCTCAGGGCAGGAGTGCATCCTCGACAGGGCGTCTGGCTTACCATTCTGGGAGCCGGGGCGGAAGGTCATGGTAAAATTGAATCTGGCTAGGAATAATGCCCACCTTGCTTGTCTGGGATTGAGCCGTCGAGCAGTTCGAATGTAGGCCAGATTCTTATGGTCTGTGAATACCACAAAAGGGGTCTCCGAGCCCTCCAGCCAGTGCCTCCATTCTTGCAGCGCCAACACCACGGCAAGTAGCTCTCTATTGCCGATATCATAATTGCGTTCTGCTGGTGTCAGGCGGCGTGAGAAGAAGGCACAGGGGTGCAGCCTCTGGTCGGAGGTGGAGCGCTGGGAGAGAACAGCCCCCACGCCGGAGTCAGATGCGTCAACCTCGACAAAAAACTGAGAGGAAATGTTAGGGTGGACAAGAACCGGTGCAGAGGTGAACGAAGACTTGAGTTTATCAAAAGCAGACTGAGTCTCTGAGGTCCATAAAAAGGGGAGCTTAGTGGAAGTCAGTCTCGTTAATGGTTCAGCTACTCTACTAAAATTACGGATAAAACGACGATAAAAATTTGAGAAACCTAAAAACCTTTGGAGGTGCTTTCTAGACGTGGGTGTGGGCCAATCAACCACCGCCTGGATCTTCGCTGGATCTGCTCGGAGTTGACCCCTCTCAACAATAAAACCCAAAAAAGGAACAGACTTGGAATGAAAAACACATTTCTCAGCCTTGACATACAGACGATTCTCGAGAAGGCGTTGGAGAACTAAACGGACGTGCTGAATGTGAAGTTCAGGGGTCGGCGAGAAAACGAGGATATAATCCAAGTAAACTACCACGCAGCGGTCGAGCATGTCACGCAGGACATCATTGATGAGGGCCTGAAAAACGGCAGGAGCATTGGTGAGGCCGAAAGGCATGACCAGGTATTCAAAGTGTCCTAGTGGTGTGTTAAATGCAGTTTTCCATTCATCCCCTTGCTTAATTCTGACTAAGTGGTAAGCATTGCGGAGGTCCAACTTGGTGAAATGTCTAGCAGCGTGTAGTGGGTTGAAAGCTGAGTCGAGAAGCGGAAGAGGATACTTATTTTTAACAGTAATATTATTTAGGGCTCGGTAATCGATGCAGGGACGGAGTGTCTTATCTTTCTTTTCCACAAAGAAAAAACCGGCGGCTAGAGGAGAGTTGGAGGGACGGATGAGACCAGAAGCGAGCGAAGTGGTGATATATTCCTCTAGTGCATCTCTTTCATGTTTTGAAATGTTATAAAGACGGGATGAAGGGAGTGTGGCACCAGGGAGGAGATTAATGCAACAATCATAGGGACGGTGTGGAGGTAGCGACAACGCGCGGTCCTTGCTAAAGACTTCTTTAAGGTTGTGGTAAGCAGTTGGCACAACCGATAAATCAATAACCTCCTGGGTTACGACGCGTGTGGGAACAGTGCGAGGGCATGCGGACCGCAGACAGTGCGTATGACAAAAAAGACCCCAGTTAATGATAGTGGTCTTGACCCAGTCAATATGGGGATTATGTTTTGCTAGCCAGGTAAGCCCGAGCACAACAGGAGCCCAACGAGAGGGAATGATAAGAAAATTGATTGACTCAAAATGGTTACCAGATAATTTGAGAAATAACGGCTGAGTTTGATGGGTGACGCTCGCCAGGTGGCCTCCGTCGAGGGATCGGACCACTCTAGGTCTGGGTAATTTAGCAACGGGTATAGAAAAATGTTTAACAACAGACTCATCAATAAAATTGTCATCAGAACCTGAGTCAATGAGCGCCCTAATGTCCAATCTCTGGTCCTTATCCCAGGTAAGTATGCCCGTGAGTTGAAGCCTAGATAATGTCTGACCTGTAGATGGCAGTAGAGGAGCAGGGTCGGTCGCTGGAGGAGGTGACGCTTGGATGCGGCGAGGAGGTGACGCTTGGATGCGGCAAGGAGGTGACGCTTGGAGACGGTGAGGAGGTGACGCTTGGATGCAGCGAGGAGGTGACGCTTGGATGCGGCGGCGGGCAGGACGAAGAGGACAGTGGGTGATGCGATGCTCAGCCTTGCCGCAATATAAACACAGCTGGAGACGAAGGCGACGATCTCTCTCAGCTGGAGCAAGACGATTTCCTCCGAGCTGCATTGTCTTCTCTTTGTATGATATCGGCGGGGTATCGACACTGGGTATCGGCGCGAATGCAGTTTGACGCGCTCCATGGCCACTCCCATTATATGTTGAAGTGCGGAGTCTCTCCTTTTCCCAGTCAACAAGGCGATTTTCAATCTCCACCGCCAGAGCGACGAGCTCATCAAGGTTGTCGGGAGTTTTAAGCGGGATCATCTGCTTCCGGACTTGGTCAGCCAGACCGAGGGAAAAGACGTCCACCAATGCGGAAGTGGGCCATCCACTATCAGCCGCAAGCCTTGGGAATTCGATGGCGAAGTCCGTGACGCTCCGCTGTCCTTGCTGCAGACGAAGTAATGACCGAGCTGCCTCACGTCCTGGCCTTTCGCGCTGGAAAATGTTCTTCATGGTTTTGGCGAACGCGGCGTATGAAGCACACACGGGAGATTGACGCCCCCATTCCGCGGTGACCCAGGAGGAAGCCCTGCCACTCATATGGGACATGACAAAAGCCACACGAGCTCTTTTGGAGTAAAAAGATGTTGGTAGCAGTTCAAAAAAAATCTCACACTGGGTGAGGAAGGATCGCACGTCACCTGATTCGCCGGAGAATCGCTCGGGCTTGGAGAGTGGAGGACAAGCAGCAGGAGGGATGTCGTTAGGCAGCGGACTATCTGCGGGACGAAGATGGCGCAGTTGGACTGCTGGGTCGGCCGAGGGAGAAGTCATTGCCTGCAGCGCGGTGAGTACATTTCCCAGTTGTGTCTCCAGGGCATTTAGGCGAGAGTCTTGGCGTTCCCCAAGCAGGCTAAACTGTTCTTCCTGTTGGCGTAGAGTTCTTCTGACCGGTTCGGTCTCTGCGGGATTCATGATGTGGCCGGTTATTATGTTAGGATTTGATCACGGTGATCCCAGGATGCAGAGACGAGAGGCAATGTTGAATAATAAAAGGGGAATATTTAATAAGTCCAACAATTACAACAAAAGGCGATGGGGCAAAAAAGCACACCATGAATAATCAACAAAAACAGGTTCCACAGTGGTCGGCAGGGAGGTAGGCCAGGGCGCACTGAACACAGCAATAAGTCCAACACAAAAATCCTCTTTACCTCAGGGGTGGCTAGGAAGCAAGCACAAAGAGGTGAGGGATTACAGGAATAAGGAGTGGCAACATACCGGGACTGATGAAACGAAGCAGGCACATGCACATGGGAGGTGCAGGAGACAATAACCGGCGAGGCCAAGCTGACTGTGACGTGCCTATATACCGGAGTGCTAATTGTGAGCAGGTGTGCATCAAGGTCCGCCCCTCGCCGAGGACAAATCACTAGAAGCACAGGTGTAGACAAGAGGAGAAAGCAGGAAAAACACTAAAAACACAACAGAAACAAGCTACATAGCAACATGCTTCGACGAAGCTAGTAAAGAGAGACAGAGACTCTGATGCCACTTCACCTCCACCACCACCACCATTCACCGCTGAAGGTACACACTCTGTCAATCAATGTTCCCACTAATTGTTCATGTGTGAGCAAATGCAAAAAGTCCCTGAGCATTGAGTGGAGTCCATGTGAGCAACTTTAGACGTGCACACTGTGGCTACACCAGCAGCACACCTGTCCCAAACCTCACTAAATAACAACTTACATCTCCATCCATCCATCCATTTTCTACCGCTTGTCCCTTTAGGGGTCGCTGGAGCCTATCTCAGCTGCATTCGGGCAGAAGGCAGGGTACACCCTGGACAAGTCCCCACCTCATCACAGGGCCAACAAAGATAGACAGACAACATTCTCTTATTATTATAATCAAATGACAGCAGTCATTTCCATTTCTAATATAAGTGTTTAGGCCCACTTATAATGACAATAACAACAAATATTGTTTTTCATGAACTGTGTACTTGTATTGTTTGTCTGGGTGGAGGTCCTGCTTTGGAAATAATTTGTACCCCTTTCAGACATTGCATTTAGTTCCCATTAAAACATTCACATGTTGCACAATGAGATGTAAGCAGGGGATCATGTGTACATTCCTGCAACTTCCTGTTTGTAAAAAATATATTTTTATTAGTATTTATTTAATATACTAACAGCATTTAATGATTAATATTTATAAATTAAGATTCCTAATAAATGACACTAGAATAAGCACACATTTGATTGGTAAATCATAGTGTAACGACCTGGAATGACACTTTATGTGTGGTGTTGGAGTTGTCCGACTTTTTGTGTGGCTGTAAACGCATCACTGGCTAAGTGCCATATGTGCAAGTGATGGCGCACGTGAGAGAGCGAGCGGCTGCTGTTGATATAACAAAGTTGCTTTTGGTCTGGTTTGTACTGCAGAAAATGACCAGTTTTGCTAGATATCATTTTTTTTACTAATGTTTTGGTGATGTGTTTATGGCCGACAGTAAAGAGTTTTGCTCAGTAAAGTGATGGATGGAATTCATGTCCTCAAAGCGTCTCGACAGACGTTACAATATTTGAACAATGATGACGAAAACGGTTTTCTCTGTCGTGTCCGTGTCGTGTCGAAAATTGTTATGCGCTTATTTTTTTATTTGATTTTGTGCATGGCATAGATTTGCCGTGCGCAGAGGATGCTTGAGCAGTGCGCAATTGCACATGCGCGCTCCTGAGAGGGAACGTTGCTGTCAATTCTCTTATATACTCTTTCATTCTAGACTTCTAGAGTGTTTGATTATCACATCACTCTAAATGTATAGACTATAAAGTTCACAAACATAAAGAGGGATCCTAGTGGGCCAGGCCAATCTTTCCTTATCTCTAAACTAAAACTGGGGAAATGTGTAGTGTTCTGGGTTTCAGACATGATTTTGTATAAGAATTACTTGAGGAAGAAAATGCCTGGTTAGACTTTGTGTATGTAGTGTGTGCCTTTCTTGGTTTACATCTATGCTGTTATTATGCTGTTTGTTACTTATGTATGTTATGTTGCAGCTATTTAAAATAGTTTTGTCAATTTGTTCTGGCCAGAAACAAATTGGCCTTTGTAACATATCTTTGTCTTTGTGTGTTGTATGTAGACCACATGGCTTAGTAGAGTTGAGTGATGCAAATGCATGTCAAGTTGATCAACAGATTGTATTATTCTCCAGTGCAATAACAGTACTAAAATGAAGGCTAAAAGGGCATTAGTTGGAGCTTTAAAAAAAAAAGAAAAAAGAAGTAACTAAATAGTTACTTTTCACAGTAACGCATTACTTTTTGGTGTAAGTAACTGAGTTACTTTTGAAATGAAGTAACTAGTAACTGTAACTAGTTACTGCTTTTCAGTAACTAACCCAACACTGTTTATATCTGACGTTTGAAAAACAGAATCCCAGTTGTGTTTCGCTAAATCATTCTTTAGTGCTGTTAATGATCTTTCTGTTGTGGCTCTACGATAATATTCACTATTTACAGGTTTGGATGTTTTGCAGTTAATATTGTACACCATGACACTACCATCTTGGCAGTCAGCACAAAAGTTTTCATGGATAGACCTACTACTCACATCTTTCACCACATTACATGTGCTGTTACTTACTTCAGGTTACTTTGAAATAACAATAAATCAAAAATAATGGCAACTTTTTTTTTTCAAAAGATGAAAAAAACTAACATTGTCTTGATCATTTAGAATTCCAAGGATTTCAATGAGTGCCCTACAGCAGTGTTTTTAAACCACTAATTTCACCTATTTGGGTTAAAATATTTTTTGCAAACCAGTAATTATAGTCTGCAAATTATGCGTTGTTTTTAAATGTCGGTGCTGTCTAGAGCTCGGCAGAGTAACCGTGTAATACGTGTAATATCAGTAGGTGGCAGCCGGTAGTTAATTGCTTTGTAGATGTCAGAAACAGTGGGAGTCAGTGTGCAGGTAAAAAGGTGTCAAATGCTTAAACCAAAAATAAACAAAAGGTGAGTGCCCCTAAGAAAAGGCATTGACGCTTAGGGAAGGCTACTCCGAACAAAACTAAAACTGAACTGGCTACAACGTAAACAAAAACAGAATGCTGGACGACAGCAAAGACTTACTGTGGAGCAGGCCATCCGAACATGACATGACAATCAACAATGTCCCCACAAAGAAGGATAAAAACAAGTGAAATATTCTTGATTGCTAAAACAAAGTAGATGAGGGAAATATCGCTCAAAGGAAGACATGAAACTGCTGCAGGAAAATACCCCCAAAAAAAGAAAAAGCCACCAAACACTACACACAGGAAAACGAGCAAAAAACTCAAAATAAGTCACGGCGTGATGTGACAGGTCGTGACAGTACACCAGTGACGTGCGGTAAGGTTCATGGCTGGTGAGGCACTGACTTCATCACAGTCAGATTTACAAACATTTGAACCCTAAAGAGTATCTTATTCACCATTTGATTGGCAGCAGTTAATGGGTTATGTTTAAAAGCTCATACCAGCATTCTTCCCTGCTTAGCACTCAGCATCATGGGTTGGAATTGGGGGTTAAATCACCAAAAATGATTCCCGGGCACGGCGTCGCTGCTGCCCACTGCTCCCCTCACCTCCCAGGGGGTGATCAAGGGGATGGGTCAAATGCAGAGGACACATTTCATTACACCTAGTGTGTGTGTGAGACAATCATTGGTACTTTAACTTAACTTTAACTTTACACATACAAACTGTAGCACACAAAAAAGCACATTTAATACAAAAAAAACGTTATTATGGTCTTACCTTTTACTTATAAATGAAGTCCATACGCCGCTCCTTCTGAATAAAATCATCGATAACTTGTTTATAGAAGTCTTCCTCATCTTTCTTCAGTTTTAAAAGTCTCTCTGTCTCGATGGAGATCTTCCTTTAATTATTACCTCCTGCTTCGATTGAAAGTCCAGTTTAGAAAACTGTTTTATTTTAGATATGTAATCCTCCATGTTAATAGTCCAGGCGAGAGGAAAAAATAAACGATCGCTACTAACTGTTGCTGCTTGTTGTCACTTCTTCTGCGGCCGAGTAGTCGCAAGAATGATCTCTGGGATCACTAGCGCCCTCTACCACCAGGAGGCGGGATTACTGCGAGCCTCACACAGTGCGTCTTGGCAGCAGTTTTATGATTGCTCAGCACGAGAAATACGTTACACACATACAGTTGTTGACAAAATACACTGTACATTATATACCTCAGCTAACTAAACTATGGAAATGTATAATATAATTCATATAGCAATACGGTCTCACTGCACAGCAGGCCAGCAGTTAGCCGAGTCATTGCGCAATCCATGGTGAGGCTCAACTGGCTGGTGACTCACCGCAAGTCTCTTCTCAGTATTTGAACGGCAAATGAGAAAATTCAGCGATTTTGAATAAAAATAATCTAAAACTGGTGAAGTTAAATGGAAAATAACGTTATAGTATAATCACTGGATACATATAACAATTTAATTATTATTTTTTTCTTTTTACATTTTTATTCTTTCCATGATGGCACGTGAGGTCCCACCTCACCTGCCTCCCCTGACTGCACGTCACTGCAGTACACCTACTTTGAGACAAGAGCTATAGTGATGCATGCTTGGTTATGGTTTAAAGTCATATCCAACATTTAAGACGACGTTTTACTGTCAAATTAATTTTGTTTTTTAATGATTTCTGCTGGTGGTGTGCCTCTAGATTTTTTCTACGCAGAAAATGTGCCTACAGAGGTAAAATAAACTTTTACAATCATTTCTAAAGCCTCTTTGCAGTATTGGGAATATTTATCTAAACATGTTACATTGAAGAAGATCACTTTTACACTCACATACAATGGGAGCAGGAAGAAGCAGAGCTTATTTATTCCTACCTCATCTCTGTGTCTCCATTTTCATGTTCTTACAGGGAAAAAAGTATAAGAATGTGTATTATTAACAGAATGTGTATCAGAACACCTTTTAATGTTGTGTGGTGAGGATTGAGTCATCATGACACACGTCAGTGTACGTGCTGAATTCTTCTGATGCCCTCGTATTTGTCTGCCTCGCCTTGTCAGTTTTCCTGGAGACGATGGCATGGAATAAACCAAAGAGTCCTCGTCTCTCTGAGGAAACAAGTCATGTGAGACATGAGAAGAAGCTGAAAACCAAGCAAAGATGCACAAAAAGTTTCTACAAACTTCCTTTTACCTGCTGGATGTGACTGAACGTTTCATCGAGTGTTTGTGGACCAGCTGAATAATTGAAGACAAATAATAAAAGAACACACTAATGATGATTGATAATGTGCTTATTTTTTCGTACCTTTGCAGCAAAAAATTATTTTGTTTCTACTCTTTTTGATGAGGAAGGCTGAGAAGATGAAGTTTAAGACCAAAGAAGCACTCAAGACAAAGAACAAATAGTTGTTTGAATCACAGCTGCTGGAATCTAGATGGTTAAAAAAGAAAACACTTATGGAAAAAAGACACTTGCACTGAATCCATCAATACTAATGAATTAATGTTTACCTTGGGTGTTGTTGACTTTTATTGGAGTGCCCATGAAAATCCTCCCACATGTGACCACAGCACACAAGTAAGTTCCAGCATCAGAGGAGTTGACGTTCTTTGAGAAAGTGTGGACACATTTCTGTGTGGAATTATCTTTGATCTTCTTGCATTCGTCATGAGCGTAAACAAAGCTGGGATGGACACTTTCTGGTCCAGTTCTGAACCAGGACACTTTGGGTCCATCCTGACAGATTTCATTCCCAGAGTGGGAGAGGACTGAGCACTGCAACTTCACAGGCGGTCCTGGTCGGACTTCAGAGACAACAGACACGGAGGGTTCTGGTTCTGGGAAGAGTGCCAAACAAATTGAAGACTTTCAGCACTCTGTGACTTTGATTCCACAGATCGACATTCACTTCTGTTGAAATCTTGACGGTAAAAAATACTGATGTGTTAATGCAGAGGTTACATTTCTTGTAGTGCATGTAAAAACATGTTCATCACAATAAAATATTTGTTCATTTGGACATTTGAAGGCTGAATTATTGGAAGAGTAGTCAAGTTAACATCATTATCTATAAACAGATGTTATGTAACAAATAAAATATGTAAAATTGTATATTTAAACTGTTTTCTAATTATTTGTTGTCATATTTACCTGTGACCTGAAGAAATATCCCATTCAAAAATGTAATGTAGTTCAAATATGTATTTACTTCAAGACAGTAGTAGATCGCCGTATCACTTTTCTCTACTTGACTAATTTGCAGGACAACTCTTCCTTGTTCTTTTGTGGCTGTGATGCGATGTCCAGTAGTTGATGGTCCATGTTTAACAGAGCCTGAACTGTCAAATGTTATCGAACCCAAAAATTCAGGTGAGCTTCCAGCAACCAGTCGGACCCAAAATAAGTGGTTCCATGTTCCAACTTTGTCGCGTGGACATATAAGAGAGACATTTTGTCCAGGTCCAACAGTCAGAGAGGAAAAGTTGTAAGCGCCTGTACATGCTGAAGAGGAAAAATAAGACATATTAATAAGAGTCATGTACAGTATGAACATGTCTCCATTGGAACTGAGCATGGACTTGCCTCCACTTTGGAGCAGGAGCAGCAGATGAAGCACGATCCACATTTTCTCCTCTCGTTGGACCAAGTGAACATCAGACCATCTAGACAGCATCTTAACGTTATTGACTTGAACCACATCATACCAAATGGGAGGGAACTATTTTGCTGCTATCTCATTGGTCGTCATGTTCCGCCTCTACCTCAGTGGAAATATGTCCAACCAAACTTTCCAGTCCCTTTGTATCATCTTCTCAAGGTGGTTCTTTATCTTTACTACTTTCAATAACTATGCAGTATTTATGTGGCAAAGAAAACATTTTACAATCATGTTTTTCTCCAGATGTGTCACATAATTTAATTTTGCTGAGGAAACTCTCCTGAAGTAATCAATAAAGTACTATCTATCTATACATTTACAGCCAAAAAAAAGTTCCACATCATTTGAATTTCGGATATTTAGAACAGAAACTGTGATGACATTCAGAATTGTAAGACTTTTGGGGTGAAGAACTTCAAAGGTTCCACTCCAAGTATAACAAACTACTTTTCACAATTGAATTCCATCTCTATTCAGTAATCTCTGAGTCTATAAACGTCGCCTGATGTGTGGTGTATTTATTTATCAATTTATTTATTTGTACCAATCAGCACAGAGGCAAAAACATTGGCATTACCAGCTGTGGCTGTAGGCAACCTCTGTGTCCTTTTTTAAATATCAACTCCACAAGGTCGCATTGAGGACCATGCGTGTTACATTTGCACTACTGTTGTTTACACAGAACTCATGAGCGGTATTCATAATCAGTTTGCTCCTTGCTAGTATTACAACCAGTCGTCTGAAAACTACTTTAAAAAATATTTAATTATAGTTACTTGTTACTTTACCAAAAAAGTATATGAATACAAACATAATTACTCTTCAATACATGTCATTAATTACTAGGGAAAGTAATGTATACGTTATTTAAAAATATATACAGGTAAAAGCCAGTAAAT